>NW_027143710.1:0-50480 GCF_026170545.1 Melanerpes formicivorus
ACCCCAACAATGTTTTCATTAGTTTCGCTCACTCTCGAAATCAAGCATTTTACAGCAGGTTGGAGCAGCCTGTATCTCAGCACAGGAATAAGGTAGGGAAGAATTCTAAGGATCATTTTGACTGCCTCCAGAAGTTAGATCAGATGGCAAATTGGATTTGGTGCTAGGTCTTTCCCTTTAGGTTTTACCCCAACAATGTTTTCATTAGTTTCGCTCACTCTCGAAATCAAGCATTTTACAGCAGGTTGGAGCAGCCTGTATCTCAGCACAGGAATAAGGTAGGGAAGAATTCAAATACTCATTTTGACTGCCTCCAGAAGTTAGATCAGATGGCAAATTGGATTTGGTGCTAGGTCTTTCCCTTTAGGTTTTACCCCGACAATATTTTCATTAGTTTCGCTCACTCTCGAAATCAAGCATTTTACAGCAGGTTGGAGCAGCCTGTATCTCAGCACAGGAATAAGGTAGGGAAGAATTCAAATACTCATTTTGACTGCCTCCAGAAGTTAGATCAGATGGCCAATGCAATTTGGTGCTAGGTCTTTCCCTTTAGGTTTTACCCCAACAATGTTTTCATTAGTTTCGCTCACTCTCGAAATCAAGCATTTTACAGCAGGTTCGAGCAGCCTGTATCTCAGCACAGGAATAAGGTAGGGAAGAATTCAAATACTCATTTTGACTGCCTCCAGAAGTTAGATCAGATGGCAAATTGGATTTGGTGCTAGGTCTTTCCCTTTAGGTTTTACCCCAACAATGTTTTCATTAGTTTCGCTCACTCTCGAAATCAAGCATTTTACAGCAGGTTGGAGCAGCCTGTATCTCAGCACAGGAATAAGGTAGGGAAGAATTCAAATACTCATTTTGACTGCCTCCAGAAGTTAGATCAGATGGCAAATTGGATTTGGTGCTAGGTCTTTCCCTTTAGGTTTTACCCCAACAATGTTTTCATTAGTTTCGCTCACTCTCGAAATCAAGCATTTTACAGCAGGTTGGAGCAGCCTGTATCTCAGCACAGGAATAAGGTAGGGAAGAATTCTAAGGATCATTTTGACTGCCTCCAGAAGTTAGATCAGATGGCAAATTGGATTTGGTGCTAGGTCTTTCCCTTTAGGTTTTACCCCAACAATGTTTTCATTAGTTTCGCTCACTCTCGAAATCAAGCATTTTACAGCAGGTTGGAGCAGCCTGTATCTCAGCACAGGAATAAGGTAGGGAAGAATTCAAATACTCATTTTGACTGCCTCCAGAAGTTAGATCAGATGGCCAATGCAATTTGGTGCTAGGTCTTTCCCTTTAGGTTTTACCCCAACAATGTTTTCATTAGTTTCGCTCACTCTCGAAATCAAGCATTTTACAGCAGGTTGGAGCAGCCTGTATCTCAGCACAGGAATAAGGTAGGGAAGAATTCAAATACTCATTTTGACTGCCTCCAGAAGTTAGATCAGATGGCAAATTGGATTTGGTGCTAGGTCTTTCCCTTTAGGTTTTACCCCAACAATGTTTTCATTAGTTTCGCTCCCTCTCGAAATCAAGCATTTTACAGCAGGTTGGAGCAGCCTGTATCTCAGCACAGGAATAAGGTAGGGAAGAATTCTAAGGATCATTTTGACTGCCTCCAGAAGTTAGATCAGATGGCAAATTGGATTTGGTGCTAGGTCTTTCCCTTTAGGTTTTACCCCAACAATGTTTTCATTAGTTTCGCTCACTCTCGAAATCAAGCATTTTACAGCAGGTTGGAGCAGCCTGTATCTCAGCACAGGAATAAGGTAGGGAAGAATTCAAATACTCATTTTGACTGCCTCCAGAAGTTAGATCAGATGGCAAATTGGATTTGGTGCTAGGTCTTTCCCTTTAGGTTTTACCCCAACAATGTTTTCATTAGTTTCGCTCACTCTCGAAATCAAGCATTTTACAGCAGGTTGGAGCAGCCTGTATCTCAGCACAGGAATAAGGTAGGGAAGAATTCTAAGGATCATTTTGACTGCCTCCAGAAGTTAGATCAGATGGCAAATTGGATTTGGTGCTAGGTCTTTCCCTTTAGGTTTTACCCCAACAATGTTTTCATTAGTTTTGCTCACTCTCAAAATCAAGCATTTTACAGCAGGTTGGAGCAGCCTGTATCTCAGCACAGGAATAAGGTAGGGAAGAATTCTAAGGATCATTTTGACTGCCTCCAGAAGTTAGATCAGATGGCAAATTGGATTTGGTGCTAGGTCTTTCCCTTTAGGTTTTACCCCAACAATGTTTTCATTAGTTTCGCTCACTCTCGAAATCAAGCATTTTACAGCAGGTTGGAGCAGCCTGTATCTCAGCACAGGAATAAGGTAGGGAAGAATTCTAAGGATCATTTTGACTGCCTCCAGAAGTTAGATCAGATGGCAAATTGGATTTGGTGCTAGGTCTTTCCCTTTAGGTTTTACCCCAACAATGTTTTCATTAGTTTCGCTCACTCTCGAAATCAAGCATTTTACAGCAGGTTGGAGCAGCCTGTATCTCAGCACAGGAATAAGGTAGGGAAGAATTCAAATACTCATTTTGACTGCCTCCAGAAGTTAGATCAGATGGCAAATTGGATTTGGTGCTAGGTCTTTCCCTTTAGGTTTTACCCCAACAATGTTTTCATTAGTTTCGCTCACTCTCGAAATCAAGCATTTTACAGCAGGTTGGAGCAGCCTGTATCTCAGCACAGGAATAAGGTAGGGAAGAATTCAAATACTCATTTTGACTGCCTCCAGAAGTTAGATCAGATGGCAAATTGGATTTGGTGCTAGGTCTTTCCCTTTAGGTTTTACCCCAACAATGTTTTCATTAGTTTCGCTCACTCTCGAAATCAAGCATTTTACAGCAGGTTGGAGCAGCCTGTATCTCAGCACAGGAATAAGGTAGGGAAGAATTCTAAGGATCATTTTGTCTGCCTCCAGAAGTTAGATCAGATGGCAAATTGGATTTGGTGCTAGGTCTTTCCCTTTAGGTTTTACCCCAACAATGTTTTCATTAGTTTCGCTCACTCTCGAAATCAAGCATTTTACAGCAGGTTGGAGCAGCCTGTATCTCAGCACAGGAATAAGGTAGGGAAGAATTCAAATACTCATTTTGACTGCCTCCAGAAGTTAGATCAGATGGCAAATTGGATTTGGTGCTAGGTCTTTCCCTTTAGGTTTTGCCCCAACAATGTTTTCATTAGTTTCGCTCACTCTCGAAATCAAGCATTTTACAGCAGGTTGGAGCAGCCTGTATCTCAGCACAGGAATAAGGTAGGGAAGAATTCTAAGGATCATTTTGACTGCCTCCAGAAGTTAGATCAGATGGCAAATTGGATTTGGTGCTAGGTCTTTCCCTTTAGGTTTTACCCCAACAATGTTTTCATTAGTTTCGCTCACTCTCGAAATCAAGCATTTTACAGCAGGTTGGAGCAGCCTGTATCTCAGCACAGGAATAAGGTAGGGAAGAATTCAAATACTCATTTTGACTGCCTCCAGAAGTTAGATCAGATGGCAAATTGGATTTGGTGCTAGGTCTTTCCCTTTAGGTTTTACCCCAACAATGTTTTCATTAGTTTCGCTCACTCTCGAAATCAAGCATTTTACAGCAGGTTGGAGCAGCCTGTATCTCAGCACAGGAATAAGGTAGGGAAGAATTCTAAGGATCATTTTGACTGCCTCCAGAAGTTAGATCAGATGGCAAATTGGATTTGGTGCTAGGTCTTTCCCTTTAGGTTTTACCCCAACAATGTTTTCATTAGTTTCGCTCACTCTCGAAATCAAGCATTTTACAGCAGGTTGGAGCAGCCTGTATCTCAGCACAGGAATAAGGTAGGGAAGAATTCTAAGGATCATTTTGACTGCCTCCAGAAGTTAGATCAGATGGCAAATTGGATTTGGTGCTAGGTCTTTCCCTTTAGGTTTTACCCCAACAATGTTTTCATTAGTTTCGCTCACTCTCGAAATCAAGCATTTTACAGCAGGTTGGAGCAGCCTGTATCTCAGCACAGGAATAAGGTAGGGAAGAATTCAAATACTCATTTTGACTGCCTCCAGAAGTTAGATCAGATGGCAAATTGGATTTGGTGCTAGGTCTTTCCCTTTAGGTTTTACCCCAACAATGTTTTCATTAGTTTCGCTCACTCTCGAAATCAAGCATTTTACAGCAGGTTGGAGCAGCCTGTATCTCAGCACAGGAATAAGGTAGGGAAGAATTCAAATACTCATTTTGACTGCCTCCAGAAGTTAGATCAGATGGCAAATTGGATTTGGTGCTAGGTCTTTCCCTTTAGGTTTTACCCCAACAATGTTTTCATTAGTTTCGCTCACTCTCGAAATCAAGCATTTTACAGCAGGTTGGAGCAGCCTGTATCTCAGCACAGGAATAAGGTAGGGAAGAATTCTAAGGATCATTTTGACTGCCTCCAGAAGTTAGATCAGATGGCAAATTGGATTTGGTGCTAGGTCTTTCCCTTTAGGTTTTACCCCAACAATGTTTTCATTAGTTTCGCTCACTCTCGAAATCAAGCATTTTACAGCAGGTTGGAGCAGCCTGTATCTCAGCACAGGAATAAGGTAGGGAAGAATTCAAATACTCATTTTGACTGCCTCCAGAAGTTAGATCAGATGGCAAATTGGATTTGGTGCTAGGTCTTTCCCTTTAGGTTTTACCCCAACAATGTTTTCATTAGTTTCGCTCACTCTCGAAATCAAGCATTTTACAGCAGGTTGGAGCAGCCTGTATCTCAGCACAGGAATAAGGTAGGGAAGAATTCAAATACTCATTTTGACTGCCTCCAGAAGTTAGATCAGATGGCAAATTGGATTTGGTGCTAGGTCTTTCCCTTTAGGTTTTACCCCAACAATGTTTTCATTAGTTTCGCTCACTCTCGAAATCAAGCATTTTACAGCAGGTTGGAGCAGCCTGTATCTCAGCACAGGAATAAGGTAGGGAAGAATTCTAAGGATCATTTTGACTGCCTCCAGAAGTTAGATCAGATGGCAAATTGGATTTGGTGCTAGGTCTTTCCCTTTAGGTTTTACCCCAACAATGTTTTCATTAGTTTCGCTCACTCTCGAAATCAAGCATTTTACAGCAGGTTGGAGCAGCCTGTATCTCAGCACAGGAATAAGGTAGGGAAGAATTCAAATACTCATTTTGACTGCCTCCAGAAGTTAGATCAGATGGCAAATTGGATTTGGTGCTAGGTCTTTCCCTTTAGGTTTTACCCCAACAATGTTTTCATTAGTTTCGCTCACTCTCAAAATCAAGCATTTTACAGCAGGTTGGAGCAGCCTGTATCTCAGCACAGGAATAAGGTAGGGAAGAATTCTAAGGATCATTTTGACTGCCTCCAGAAGTTAGATCAGATGGCAAATTGGATTTGGTGCTAGGTCTTTCCCTTTAGGTTTTACCCCAACAATGTTTTCATTAGTTTCGCTCACTCTCGAAATCAAGCATTTTACAGCAGGTTGGAGCAGCCTGTATCTCAGCACAGGAATAAGGTAGGGAAGAATTCTAAGGATCATTTTGACTGCCTCCAGAAGTTAGATCAGATGGCAAATTGGATTTGGTGCTAGGTCTTTCCCTTTAGGTTTTACCCCAACAATGTTTTCATTAGTTTCGCTCACTCTCGAAATCAAGCATTTTACAGCAGGTTGGAGCAGCCTGTATCTCAGCACAGGAATAAGGTAGGGAAGAATTCTAAGGATCATTTTGACTGCCTCCAGAAGTTAGATCAGATGGCAAATTGGATTTGGTGCTAGGTCTTTCCCTTTAGGTTTTACCCCAACAATGTTTTCATTAGTTTCGCTCACTCTCGAAATCAAGCATTTTACAGCAGGTTGGAGCAGCCTGTATCTCAGCACAGGAATAAGGTAGGGAAGAATTCTAAGGATCATTTTGACTGCCTCCAGAAGTTAGATCAGATGGCAAATTGGATTTGGTGCTAGGTCTTTCCCTTTAGGTTTTACCCCAACAATGTTTTCATTAGTTTCGCTCACTCTCGAAATCAAGCATTTTACAGCAGGTTGGAGCAGCCTGTATCTCAGCACAGGAATAAGGTAGGGAAGAATTCTAAGGATCATTTTGACTGCCTCCAGAAGTTAGATCAGATGGCAAATTGGATTTGGTGCTAGGTCTTTCCCTTTAGGTTTTACCCCAACAATGTTTTCATTAGTTTCGCTCACTCTCGAAATCAAGCATTTTACAGCAGGTTGGAGCAGCCTGTATCTCAGCACAGGAATAAGGTAGGGAAGAATTCTAAGGATCATTTTGACTGCCTCCAGAAGTTAGATCCGATGGCAAATTGGATTTGGTGCTAGGTCTTTCCCTTTAGGTTTTACCCCAACAATGTTTTCATTAGTTTCGCTCACTCTCGAAATCAAGCATTTTACAGCAGGTTGGAGCAGCCTGTATCTCAGCACAGGAATAAGGTAGGGAAGAATTCTAAGGATCATTTTGACTGCCTCCAGAAGTTAGATCAGATGGCAAATTGGATTTGGTGCTAGGTCTTTCCCTTTAGGTTTTACCCCAACAATGTTTTCATTAGTTTCGCTCACTCTCGAAATCAAGCATTTTACAGCAGGTTGGAGCAGCCTGTATCTCAGCACAGGAATAAGGTAGGGAAGAATTCTAAGGATCATTTTGACTGCCTCCAGAAGTTAGATCAGATGGCAAATTGGATTTGGTGCTAGGTCTTTCCCTTTAGGTTTTACCCCAACAATGTTTTCATTAGTTTCGCTCACTCTCGAAATCAAGCATTTTACAGCAGGTTGGAGCAGCCTGTATCTCAGCACAGGAATAAGGTAGGGAAGAATTCAAATACTCATTTTGACTGCCTCCAGAAGTTAGATCAGATGGCAAATTGGATTTGGTGCTAGGTGTTTCCCTTTAGGTTTTACCCCAACAACGTTTTCATTAGTTTCGCTCACTCTCGAAATCAAGCATTTTACAGCAGGTTGGAGCAGCCTGTATCTCAGCACAGGAATAAGGTAGGGAAGAATTCTAAGGATCATTTTGACTGCCTCCAGAAGTTAGATCAGATGGCAAATTGGATTTGGTGCTAGGTCTTTCCCTTTAGGTTTTACCCCAACAATGTTTTCATTAGTTTCGCTCACTCTCGAAATCAAGCATTTTACAGCAGGTTGGAGCAGCCTGTATCTCAGCACAGGAATAAGGTAGGGAAGAATTCTAAGGATCATTTTGACTGCCTCCAGAAGTTAGATCAGATGGCAAATTGGATTTGGTGCTAGGTCTTTCCCTTTAGGTTTTACCCCAACAATGTTTTCATTAGTTTCGCTCACTCTCGAAATCAAGCATTTTACAGCAGGTTGGAGCAGCCTGTATCTCAGCACAGGAATAAGGTAGGGAAGAATTCTAAGGATCATTTTGACTGCCTCCAGAAGTTAGATCAGATGGCAAATTGGATTTGGTGCTAGGTCTTTCCCTTTAGGTTTTACCCCAACAATGTTTTCATTAGTTTCGCTCACTCTCGAAATCAAGCATTTTACAGCAGGTTGGAGCAGCCTGTATCTCAGCACAGGAATAAGGTAGGGAAGAATTCTAAGGATCATTTTGACTGCCTCCAGAAGTTAGATCAGATGGCAAATTGGATTTGGTGCTAGGTCTTTCCCTTTAGGTTCAACAATGTTTTCATTAGTTTCGCTCACTCTCGAAATCAAGCATTTTACAGCAGGTTGGAGCAGCCTGTATCTCAGCACAGGAATAAGGTAGGGAAGAATTCTAAGGATCATTTTGACTGCCTCCAGAAGTTAGATCAGATGGCAAATTGGATTTGGTGCTAGGTCTTTCCCTTTAGGTTTTACCCCAACAATGTTTTCATTAGTTTCGCTCACTCTCGAAATCAAGCATTTTACAGCAGGTTGGAGCAGCCTGTATCTCAGCACAGGAATAAGGTAGGGAAGAATTCTAAGGATCATTTTGACTGCCTCCAGAAGTTAGATCAGATGGCAAATTGGATTTGGTGCTAGGTCTTTCCCTTTAGGTTTTACCCCAACAATGTTTTCATTAGTTTCGCTCACTCTCGAAATCAAGCATTTTACAGCAGGTTGGAGCAGCCTGTATCTCAGCACAGGAATAAGGTAGGGAAGAATTCAAATACTCATTTTGACTGCCTCCAGAAGTTAGATCAGATGGCAAATTGGATTTGGTGCTAGGTCTTTCCCTTTAGGTTTTACCCCAACAATGTTTTCATTAGTTTCGCTCACTCTCGAAATCAAGCATTTTACAGCAGGTTGGAGCAGCCTGTATCTCAGCACAGGAATAAGGTAGGGAAGAATTCTAAGGATCATTTTGACTGCCTCCAGAAGTTAGATCAGATGGCAAATTGGATTTGGTGCTAGGTCTTTCCCTTTAGGTTTTACCCCAACAATGTTTTCATTAGTTTCGCTCACTCTCGAAATCAAGCATTTTACAGCAGGTTGGAGCAGCCTGTATCTCAGCACAGGAATAAGGTAGGGAAGAATTCAAATACTCATTTTGACTGCCTCCAGAAGTTAGATCAGATGGCAAATTGGATTTGGTGCTAGGTCTTTCCCTTTAGGTTTTACCCCAACAATGTTTTCATTAGTTTCGCTCACTCTCGAAATCAAGCATTTTACAGCAGGTTGGAGCAGCCTGTATCTCAGCACAGGAATAAGGTAGGGAAGAATTCTAAGGATCATTTTGTCTGCCTCCAGAAGTTAGATCAGATGGCAAATTGGATTTGGTGCTAGGTCTTTCCCTTTAGGTTTTACCCCAACAATGTTTTCATTAGTTTCGCTCACTCTCGAAATCAAGCATTTTACAGCAGGTTGGAGCAGCCTGTATCTCAGCACAGGAATAAGGTAGGGAAGAATTCAAATACTCATTTTGACTGCCTCCAGAAGTTAGATCAGATGGCAAATTGGATTTGGTGCTAGGTCTTTCCCTTTAGGTTTTACCCCAACAATGTTTTCATTAGTTTCGCTCACTCTCGAAATCAAGCATTTTACAGCAGGTTGGAGCAGCCTGTATCTCAGCACAGGAATAAGGTAGGGAAGAATTCTAAGGATCATTTTGACTGCCTCCAGAAGTTAGATCAGATGGCAAATTGGATTTGGTGCTAGGTCTTTCCCTTTAGGTTTTACCCCAACAATGTTTTCATTAGTTTCGCTCACTCTCGAAATCAAGCATTTTACAGCAGGTTGGAGCAGCCTGTATCTCAGCACAGGAATAAGGTAGGGAAGAATTCTAAGGATCATTTTTGACTGCCTCCAGAAGTTAGATCAGATGGCAAATTGGATTTGGTGCTAGGTCTTTCCCTTTAGGTTTTACCCCAACAATGTTTTCATTAGTTTCGCTCACTCTCGAAATCAAGCATTTTACAGCAGGTTGGAGCAGCCTGTATCTCAGCACAGGAATAAGGTAGGGAAGAATTCTAAGGATCATTTTGACTGCCTCCAGAAGTTAGATCAGATGGCAAATTGGATTTGGTGCTAGGTCTTTCCCTTTAGGTTTTACCCCAACAATGTTTTCATTAGTTTCGCTCACTCTCGAAATCAAGCATTTTACAGCAGGTTGGAGCAGCCTGTATCTCAGCACAGGAATAAGGTAGGGAAGAATTCTAAGGATCATTTTGACTGCCTCCAGAAGTTAGATCAGATGGGCAAATTGGATTTGGTGCTAGGTCTTTCCCTTTAGGTTTTACCCCAACAATGTTTTCATTAGTTTCGCTCACTCTCGAAATCAAGCATTTTACAGCAGGTTGGAGCAGCCTGTATCTCAGCACAGGAATAAGGTAGGGAAGAATTCAAATACTCATTTTGACTGCCTCCAGAAGTTAGATCAGATGGCAAATTGGATTTGGTGCTAGGTCTTTCCCTTTAGGTTTTTACCCCAACAATGTTTTCATTAGTTTCGCTCACTCTCGAAATCAAGCATTTTACAGCAGGTTGGAGCAGCCTGTATCTCAGCACAGGAATAAGGTAGGGAAGAATTCTAAGGATCATTTTGACTGCCTCCAGAAGTTAGATCAGATGGCAAATTGGATTTGGTGCTAGGTCTTTCCCTTTAGGTTTTACCCCAACAATGTTTTCATTAGTTTCGCTCACTCTCGAAATCAAGCATTTTACAGCAGGTTGGAGCAGCCTGTATCTCAGCACAGGAATAAGGTAGGGAAGAATTCAAATACTCATTTTGACTGCCTCCAGAAGTTAGATCAGATGGCAAATTGGATTTGGTGCTAGGTCTTTCCCTTTAGGTTTTACCCCAACAATGTTTTCATTAGTTTCGCTCACTCTCGAAATCAAGCATTTTACAGCAGGTTGGAGCAGCCTGTATCTCAGCACAGGAATAAGGTAGGGAAGAATTCAAATACTCATTTTGACTGCCTCCAGAAGTTAGATCAGATGGCAAATTGGATTTGGTGCTAGGTCTTTCCCTTTAGGTTTTACCCCAACAATGTTTTCATTAGTTTCGCTCACTCTCGAAATCAAGCATTTTACAGCAGGTTGGAGCAGCCTGTATCTCAGCACAGGAATAAGGTAGGGAAGAATTCAAATACTCATTTTGACTGCCTCCAGAAGTTAGATCAGATGGGCAAATTGGATTTGGTGCTAGGTCTTTCCCTTTAGGTTTTACCCCAACAATGTTTTCATTAGTTTCGCTCACTCTCGAAATCAAGCATTTTACAGCAGGTTGGAGCAGCCTGTATCTCAGCACAGGAATAAGGTAGGGAAGAATTCAAATACTCATTTTGGACTGCCTCCAGAAGTTAGATCAGATGGCAAATTGGATTTGGTGCTAGGTCTTTCCCTTTAGGTTTTACCCCAACAATGTTTTCATTAGTTTCGCTCACTCTCGAAATCAAGCATTTTACAGCAGGTTGGAGCAGCCTGTATCTCAGCACAGGAATAAGGTAGGGAAGAATTCTAAGGATCATTTTGACTGCCTCCAGAAGTTAGATCAGATGGCAAATTGGATTTGGTGCTAGGTCTTTCCCTTTAGGTTTTACCCCAACAATGTTTTCATTAGTTTCGCTCACTCTCGAAATCAAGCATTTTACAGCAGGTTGGAGCAGCCTGTATCTCAGCACAGGAATAAGGTAGGGAAGAATTCTAAGGATCATTTTGACTGCCTCCAGAAGTTAGATCAGATGGCAAATTGGATTTGGTGCTAGGTCTTTCCCTTTAGGTTTTACCCCAACAATGTTTTCATTAGTTTCGCTCACTCTCGAAATCAAGCATTTTACAGCAGGTTGGAGCAGCCTGTATCTCAGCACAGGAATAAGGTAGGGAAGAATTCTAAGGATCATTTTGACTGCCTCCAGAAGTTAGATCAGATGGCAAATTGGATTTGGTGCTAGGTCTTTCCCTTTAGGTTTTACCCCAACAATGTTTTCATTAGTTTCGCTCACTCTCGAAATCAAGCATTTTACAGCAGGTTGGAGCAGCCTGTATCTCAGCACAGGAATAAGGTAGGGAAGAATTCTAAGGATCATTTTGACTGCCTCCAGAAGTTAGATCAGATGGCAAATTGGATTTGGTGCTAGGTCTTTCCCTTTAGGTTTTACCCCAACAATGTTTTCATTAGTTTCGCTCACTCTCGAAATCAAGCATTTTACAGCAGGTTGGAGCAGCCTGTATCTCAGCACAGGAATAAGGTAGGGAAGAATTCTAAGGATCATTTTGACTGCCTCCAGAAGTTAGATCAGATGGCAAATTGGATTTGGTGCTAGGTCTTTCCCTTTAGGTTTTACCCCAACAATGTTTTCATTAGTTTCGCTCACTCTCGAAATCAAGCATTTTTACAGCAGGTTGGAGCAGCCTGTATCTCAGCACAGGAATAAGGTAGGGAAGAATTCTAAGGATCATTTTGACTGCCTCCAGAAGTTAGATCCGATGGCAAATTGGATTTGGTGCTAGGTCTTTCCCTTTAGGTTTTACCCCAACAATGTTTTCATTAGTTTCGCTCACTCTCGAAATCAAGCATTTTACAGCAGGTTGGAGCAGCCTGTATCTCAGCACAGGAATAAGGTAGGGAAGAATTCTAAGGATCATTTTGACTGCCTCCAGAAGTTAGATCAGATGGCAAATTGGATTTGGTGCTAGGTCTTTCCCTTTAGGTTTTACCCCAACAATGTTTTCATTAGTTTCGCTCACTCTCGAAATCAAGCATTTTACAGCAGGTTGGAGCAGCCTGTATCTCAGCACAGGAATAAGGTAGGGAAGAATTCTAAGGATCATTTTGACTGCCTCCAGAAGTTAGATCAGATGGCAAATTGGATTTGGTGCTAGGTCTTTCCCTTTAGGTTTTACCCCAACAATGTTTTCATTAGTTTCGCTCACTCTCGAAATCAAGCATTTTACAGCAGGTTGGAGCAGCCTGTATCTCAGCACAGGAATAAGGTAGGGAAGAATTCAAATACTCATTTTGACTGCCTCCAGAAGTTAGATCAGATGGCAAATTGGATTTGGTGCTAGGTGTTTCCCTTTAGGTTTTACCCCAACAACGTTTTCATTAGTTTCGCTCACTCTCGAAATCAAGCATTTTACAGCAGGTTGGAGCAGCCTGTATCTCAGCACAGGAATAAGGTAGGGAAGAATTCAAATACTCATTTTGACTGCCTCCAGAAGTTAGATCAGATGGCAAATTGGATTTGGTGCTAGGTCTTTCCCTTTAGGTTTTACCCCAACAATGTTTTCATTAGTTTTCGCTCACTCTCGAAATCAAGCATTTTACAGCAGGTTGGAGCAGCCTGTATCTCAGCACAGGAATAAGGTAGGGAAGAATTCTAAGGATCATTTTGACTGCCTCCAGAAGTTAGATCAGATGGCAAATTGGATTTGGTGCTAGGTCTTTCCCTTTAGGTTTTACCCCAACAATGTTTTCATTAGTTTCGCTCACTCTCGAAATCAAGCATTTTACAGCAGGTTGGAGCAGCCTGTATCTCAGCACAGGAATAAGGTAGGGAAGAATTCTAAGGATCATTTTGACTGCCTCCAGAAGTTAGATCAGATGGCAAATTGGATTTGGTGCTAGGTCTTTCCCTTTAGGTTTTACCCCAACAATGTTTTCATTAGTTTCGCTCACTCTCGAAATCAAGCATTTTACAGCAGGTTGGAGCAGCCTGTATCTCAGCACAGGAATAAGGTAGGGAAGAATTCTAAGGATCATTTTGACTGCCTCCAGAAGTTAGATCAGATGGCAAATTGGATTTGGTGCTAGGTCTTTCCCTTTAGGTTTTACCCCAACAATGTTTTCATTAGTTTCGCTCACTCTCGAAATCAAGCATTTTACAGCAGGTTGGAGCAGCCTGTATCTCAGCACAGGAATAAGGTAGGGAAGAATTCTAAGGATCATTTTGACTGCCTCCAGAAGTTAGATCAGATGGCAAATTGGATTTGGTGCTAGGTCTTTCCCTTTAGGTTTTACCCCAACAATGTTTTCATTAGTTTCGCTCACTCTCGAAATCAAGCATTTTACAGCAGGTTGGAGCAGCCTGTATCTCAGCACAGGAATAAGGTAGGGAAGAATTCTAAGGATCATTTTGACTGCCTCCAGAAGTTAGATCAGATGGCAAATTGGATTTGGTGCTAGGTCTTTCCCTTTAGGTTTTACCCCAACAATGTTTTCATTAGTTTCGCTCACTCTCGAAATCAAGCATTTTACAGCAGGTTGGAGCAGCCTGTATCTCAGCACAGGAATAAGGTAGGGAAGAATTCTAAGGATCATTTTGACTGCCTCCAGAAGTTAGATCAGATGGCAAATTGGATTTGGTGCTAGGTCTTTCCCTTTAGGTTTTACCCCAACAATGTTTTCATTAGTTTCGCTCACTCTCGAAATCAAGCATTTTACAGCAGGTTGGAGCAGCCTGTATCTCAGCACAGGAATAAGGTAGGGAAGAATTCTAAGGATCATTTTGACTGCCTCCAGAAGTTAGATCAGATGGCAAATTGGATTTGGTGCTAGGTCTTTCCCTTTAGGTTTTACCCCAACAATGTTTTCATTAGTTTCGCTCACTCTCGAAATCAAGCATTTTACAGCAGGTTGGAGCAGCCTGTATCTCAGCACAGGAATAAGGTAGGGAAGAATTCTAAGGATCATTTTGACTGCCTCCAGAAGTTAGATCAGATGGCAAATTGGATTTGGTGCTAGGTCTTTCCCTTTAGGTTTTACCCCAACAATGTTTTCATTAGTTTCGCTCACTCTCGAAATCAAGCATTTTACAGCAGGTTGGAGCAGCCTGTATCTCAGCACAGGAATAAGGTAGGGAAGAATTCAAATACTCATTTTGACTGCCTCCAGAAGTTAGATCAGATGGCCAATGCAATTTGGTGCTAGGTCTTTCCCTTTAGGTTTTACCCCAACAATGTTTTCATTAGTTTCGCTCACTCTCGAAATCAAGCATTTTACAGCAGGTTGGAGCAGCCTGTATCTCAGCACAGGAATAAGGTAGGGAAGAATTCAAATACTCATTTTGACTGCCTCCAGAAGTTAGATCAGATGGCAAATTGGATTTGGTGCTAGGTCTTTCCCTTTAGGTTTTACCCCAACAATGTTTTCATTAGTTTCGCTCACTCTCGAAATCAAGCATTTTACAGCAGGTTGGAGCAGCCTGTATCTCAGCACAGGAATAAGGTAGGGAAGAATTCAAATACTCATTTTGACTGCCTCCAGAAGTTAGATCAGATGGCAAATTGGATTTGGTGCTAGGTCTTTCCCTTTAGGTTTTACCCCAACAATGTTTTCATTAGTTTCGCTCACTCTCAAAATCAAGCATTTTACAGCAGGTGGAGCAGCCTGTATCTCAGCACAGGAATAAGGTAGGGAAGAATTCTAAGGATCATTTTGACTGCCTCCAGAAGTTAGATCAGATGGCAAATTGGATTTGGTGCTAGGTCTTTCCCTTTAGGTTTTACCCCAACAATGTTTTCATTAGTTTCGCTCACTCTCGAAATCAAGCATTTTACAGCAGGTTGGAGCAGCCTGTATCTCAGCACAGGAATAAGGTAGGGAAGAATTCAAATACTCATTTTGACTGCCTCCAGAAGTTAGATCAGATGGCAAATTGGATTTGGTGCTAGGTCTTTCCCTTTAGGTTTTACCCCAACAATGTTTTCATTAGTTTCGCTCACTCTCGAAATCAAGCATTTTACAGCAGGTTGGAGCAGCCTGTATCTCAGCACAGGAATAAGGTAGGGAAGAATTCAAATACTCATTTTGACTGCCTCCAGAAGTTAGATCAGATGGCAAATTGGATTTGGTGCTAGGTCTTTCCCTTTAGGTTTTACCCCAACAATGTTTTCATTAGTTTCGCTCACTCTCGAAATCAAGCATTTTACAGCAGGTTGGAGCAGCCTGTATCTCAGCACAGGAATAAGGTAGGGAAGAATTCTAAGGATCATTTTGACTGCCTCCAGAAGTTAGATCAGATGGCAAATTGGATTTGGTGCTAGGTCTTTCCCTTTAGGTTTTACCCCAACAATGTTTTCATTAGTTTCGCTCACTCTCGAAATCAAGCATTTTACAGCAGGTTGGAGCAGCCTGTATCTCAGCACAGGAATAAGGTAGGGAAGAATTCAAATACTCATTTTGACTGCCTCCAGAAGTTAGATCAGATGGCAAATTGGATTTGGTGCTAGGTCTTTCCCTTTAGGTTTTACCCCAACAATGTTTTCATTAGTTTCGCTCACTCTCGAAATCAAGCATTTTACAGCAGGTTGGAGCAGCCTGTATCTCAGCACAGGAATAAGGTAGGGAAGAATTCAAATACTCATTTTGACTGCCTCCAGAAGTTAGATCAGATGGCAAATTGGATTTGGTGCTAGGTCTTTCCCTTTAGGTTTTACCCCAACAATGTTTTCATTAGTTTCGCTCACTCTCGAAATCAAGCATTTTACAGCAGGTTGGAGCAGCCTGTATCTCAGCACAGGAATAAGGTAGGGAAGAATTCAAATACTCATTTTGACTGCCTCCAGAAGTTAGATCAGATGGCAAATTGGATTTGGTGCTAGGTCTTTCCCTTTAGGTTTTACCCCCAACAATGTTTTCATTAGTTTCGCTCACTCTCGAAATCAAGCATTTTACAGCAGGTTGGAGCAGCCTGTATCTCAGCACAGGAATAAGGTAGGGAAGAATTCTAAGGATCATTTTGACTGCCTCCAGAAGTTAGATCAGATGGCAAATTGGATTTGGTGCTAGGTCTTTCCCTTTAGGTTTTACCCCAACAATGTTTTCATTAGTTTCGCTCACTCTCGAAATCAAGCATTTTACAGCAGGTTGGAGCAGCCTGTATCTCAGCACAGGAATAAGGTAGGGAAGAATTCTAAGGATCATTTTGACTGCCTCCAGAAGTTAGATCAGATGGCAAATTGGATTTGGTGCTAGGTCTTTCCCTTTAGGTTTTACCCCAACAATGTTTTCATTAGTTTCGCTCACTCTCGAAATCAAGCATTTTACAGCAGGTTGGAGCAGCCTGTATCTCAGCACAGGAATAAGGTAGGGAAGAATTCAAATACTCATTTTGACTGCCTCCAGAAGTTAGATCAGATGGCCAATGCAATTTGGTGCTAGGTCTTTCCCTTTAGGTTTTACCCCAACAATGTTTTCATTAGTTTCGCTCACTCTCGAAATCAAGCATTTTACAGCAGGTTGGAGCAGCCTGTATCTCAGCACAGGAATAAGGTAGGGAAGAATTCAAATACTCATTTTGACTGCCTCCAGAAGTTAGATCAGATGGCAAATTGGATTTGGTGCTAGGTCTTTCCCTTTAGGTTTTACCCCAACAATGTTTTCATTAGTTTCGCTCACTCTCGAAATCAAGCATTTTACAGCAGGTTGGAGCAGCCTGTATCTCAGCACAGGAATAAGGTAGGGAAGAATTCTAAGGATCATTTTGACTGCCTCCAGAAGTTAGATCAGATGGCAAATTGGATTTGGTGCTAGGTCTTTCCCTTTAGGTTTTACCCCAACAATGTTTTCATTAGTTTCGCTCACTCTCGAAATCAAGCATTTTACAGCAGGTTGGAGCAGCCTGTATCTCAGCACAGGAATAAGGTAGGGAAGAATTCAAATACTCATTTTGACTGCCTCCAGAAGTTAGATCAGATGGCAAATTGGATTTGGTGCTAGGTCTTTCCCTTTAGGTTTTACCCCAACAATGTTTTCATTAGTTTCGCTCACTCTCGAAATCAAGCATTTTACAGCAGGTTGGAGCAGCCTGTATCTCAGCACAGGAATAAGGTAGGGAAGAATTCTAAGGATCATTTTGTCTGCCTCCAGAAGTTAGATCAGATGGCAAATTGGATTTGGTGCTAGGTCTTTCCCTTTAGGTTTTACCCCAACAATGTTTTCATTAGTTTCGCTCACTCTCGAAATCAAGCATTTTACAGCAGGTTGGAGCAGCCTGTATCTCAGCACAGGAATAAGGTAGGGAAGAATTCTAAGGATCATTTTGACTGCCCTCCAGAAGTTAGATCAGATGGCAAATTGGATTTGGTGCTAGGTCTTTCCCTTTAGGTTTTACCCCAACAATGTTTTCATTAGTTTCGCTCACTCTCGAAATCAAGCATTTTACAGCAGGTTGGAGCAGCCTGTATCTCAGCACAGGAATAAGGTAGGGAAGAATTCTAAGGATCATTTTGACTGCCTCCAGAAGTTAGATCAGATGGCAAATTGGATTTGGTGCTAGGTCTTTCCCTTTAGGTTTTACCCCAACAATGTTTTCATTAGTTTCGCTCACTCTCGAAATCAAGCATTTTACAGCAGGTTGGAGCAGCCTGTATCTCAGCACAGGAATAAGGTAGGGAAGAATTCTAAGGATCATTTTGACTGCCTCCAGAAGTTAGATCAGATGGCAAATTGGATTTGGTGCTAGGTCTTTCCCTTTAGGTTTTACCCCAACAATGTTTTCATTAGTTTCGCTCACTCTCGAAATCAAGCATTTTACAGCAGGTTGGAGCAGCCTGTATCTCAGCACAGGAATAAGGTAGGGAAGAATTCTAAGGATCATTTTGACTGCCTCCAGAAGTTAGATCAGATGGCAAATTGGATTTGGTGCTAGGTCTTTCCCTTTAGGTTTTACCCCAACAATGTTTTCATTAGTTTCGCTCACTCTCGAAATCAAGCATTTTACAGCAGGTTGGAGCAGCCTGTATCTCAGCACAGGAATAAGGTAGGGAAGAATTCAAATACTCATTTTGACTGCCTCCAGAAGTTAGATCAGATGGCAAATTGGATTTGGTGCTAGGTCTTTCCCTTTAGGTTTTACCCCAACAATGTTTTCATTAGTTTCGCTCACTCTCGAAATCAAGCATTTTACAGCAGGTTGGAGCAGCCTGTATCTCAGCACAGGAATAAGGTAGGGAAGAATTCTAAGGATCATTTTGACTGCCTCCAGAAGTTAGATCAGATGGCAAATTGGATTTGGTGCTAGGTCTTTCCCTTTAGGTTTTACCCCAACAATGTTTTCATTAGTTTCGCTCACTCTCGAAATCAAGCATTTTACAGCAGGTTGGAGCAGCCTGTATCTCAGCACAGGAATAAGGTAGGGAAGAATTCAAATACTCATTTTGACTGCCTCCAGAAGTTAGATCAGATGGCAAATTGGATTTGGTGCTAGGTCTTTCCCTTTAGGTTTTACCCCAACAATGTTTTCATTAGTTTCGCTCACTCTCGAAATCAAGCATTTTACAGCAGGTTGGAGCAGCCTGTATCTCAGCACAGGAATAAGGTAGGGAAGAATTCAAATACTCATTTTGACTGCCTCCAGAAGTTAGATCAGATGGCAAATTGGATTTGGTGCTAGGTCTTTCCCTTTAGGTTTTACCCCAACAATGTTTTCATTAGTTTCGCTCACTCTCGAAATCAAGCATTTTACAGCAGGTTGGAGCAGCCTGTATCTCAGCACAGGAATAAGGTAGGGAAGAATTCAAATACTCATTTTGACTGCCTCCAGAAGTTAGATCAGATGGCAAATTGGATTTGGTGCTAGGTCTTTCCCTTTAGGTTTTACCCCAACAATGTTTTCATTAGTTTCGCTCACTCTCGAAATCAAGCATTTTACAGCAGGTTGGAGCAGCCTGTATCTCAGCACAGGAATAAGGTAGGGAAGAATTCAAATACTCATTTTGACTGCCTCCAGAAGTTAGATCAGATGGCAAATTGGATTTGGTGCTAGGTCTTTCCCTTTAGGTTTTACCCCAACAATGTTTTCATTAGTTTCGCTCACTCTCGAAATCAAGCATTTTACAGCAGGTTGGAGCAGCCTGTATCTCAGCACAGGAATAAGGTAGGGAAGAATTCAAATACTCATTTTGACTGCCTCCAGAAGTTAGATCAGATGGCAAATTGGATTTGGTGCTAGGTCTTTCCCTTTAGGTTTTACCCCAACAATGTTTTCATTAGTTTCGCTCACTCTCGAAATCAAGCATTTTACAGCAGGTTGGAGCAGCCTGTATCTCAGCACAGGAATAAGGTAGGGAAGAATTCTAAGGATCATTTTGACTGCCTCCAGAAGTTAGATCAGATGGCAAATTGGATTTGGTGCTAGGTCTTTCCCTTTAGGTTTTACCCCAACAATGTTTTCATTAGTTTCGCTCCCTCTCGAAATCAAGCATTTTACAGCAGGTTGGAGCAGCCTGTATCTCAGCACAGGAATAAGGTAGGGAAGAATTCTAAGGATCATTTTGACTGCCTCCAGAAGTTAGATCAGATGGCAAATTGGATTTGGTGCTAGGTCTTTCCCTTTAGGTTTTACCCCAACAATGTTTTCATTAGTTTCGCTCACTCTCGAAATCAAGCATTTTACAGCAGGTTGGAGCAGCCTGTATCTCAGCACAGGAATAAGGTAGGGAAGAATTCTAAGGATCATTTTGACTGCCTCCAGAAGTTAGATCAGATGGCAAATTGGATTTGGTGCTAGGTCTTTCCCTTTAGGTTTTACCCCAACAATGTTTTCATTAGTTTCGCTCACTCTCGAAATCAAGCATTTTACAGCAGGTTGGAGCAGCCTGTATCTCAGCACAGGAATAAGGTAGGGAAGAATTCTAAGGATCATTTTGACTGCCTCCAGAAGTTAGATCAGATGGCAAATTGGATTTGGTGCTAGGTCTTTCCCTTTAGGTTTTACCCCAACAATGTTTTCATTAGTTTCGCTCACTCTCGAAATCAAGCATTTTACAGCAGGTTGGAGCAGCCTGTATCTCAGCACAGGAATAAGGTAGGGAAGAATTCTAAGGATCATTTTGACTGCCTCCAGAAGTTAGATCAGATGGCAAATTGGATTTGGTGCTAGGTCTTTCCCTTTAGGTTTTACCCCAACAATGTTTTCATTAGTTTCGCTCACTCTCGAAATCAAGCATTTTACAGCAGGTTGGAGCAGCCTGTATCTCAGCACAGGAATAAGGTAGGGAAGAATTCTAAGGATCATTTTGACTGCCTCCAGAAGTTAGATCCGATGGCAAATTGGATTTGGTGCTAGGTCTTTCCCTTTAGGTTTTACCCCAACAATGTTTTCATTAGTTTCGCTCACTCTCGAAATCAAGCATTTTACAGCAGGTTGGAGCAGCCTGTATCTCAGCACAGGAATAAGGTAGGGAAGAATTCTAAGGATCATTTTGACTGCCTCCAGAAGTTAGATCAGATGGCAAATTGGATTTGGTGCTAGGTCTTTCCCTTTAGGTTTTACCCCAACAATGTTTTCATTAGTTTCGCTCACTCTCGAAATCAAGCATTTTACAGCAGGTTGGAGCAGCCTGTATCTCAGCACAGGAATAAGGTAGGGAAGAATTCTAAGGATCATTTTGACTGCCTCCAGAAGTTAGATCAGATGGCAAATTGGATTTGGTGCTAGGTCTTTCCCTTTAGGTTTTACCCCAACAATGTTTTCATTAGTTTCGCTCACTCTCGAAATCAAGCATTTTACAGCAGGTTGGAGCAGCCTGTATCTCAGCACAGGAATAAGGTAGGGAAGAATTCAAATACTCATTTTGACTGCCTCCAGAAGTTAGATCAGATGGCAAATTGGATTTGGTGCTAGGTGTTTCCCTTTAGGTTTTACCCCAACAACGTTTTCATTAGTTTCGCTCACTCTCGAAATCAAGCATTTTACAGCAGGTTGGAGCAGCCTGTATCTCAGCACAGGAATAAGGTAGGGAAGAATTCAAATACTCATTTTGACTGCCTCCAGAAGTTAGATCAGATGGCAAATTGGATTTGGTGCTAGGTCTTTCCCTTTAGGTTTTACCCCAACAATGTTTTCATTAGTTTCGCTCACTCTCGAAATCAAGCATTTTACAGCAGGTTGGAGCAGCCTGTATCTCAGCACAGGAATAAGGTAGGGAAGAATTCTAAGGATCATTTTGACTGCCTCCAGAAGTTAGATCAGATGGCAAATTGGATTTGGTGCTAGGTCTTTCCCTTTAGGTTTTACCCCAACAATGTTTTCATTAGTTTCGCTCACTCTCGAAATCAAGCATTTTACAGCAGGTTGGAGCAGCCTGTATCTCAGCACAGGAATAAGGTAGGGAAGAATTCTAAGGATCATTTTGACTGCCTCCAGAAGTTAGATCAGATGGCAAATTGGATTTGGTGCTAGGTCTTTCCCTTTAGGTTTTACCCCAACAATGTTTTCATTAGTTTCGCTCACTCTCGAAATCAAGCATTTTACAGCAGGTTGGAGCAGCCTGTATCTCAGCACAGGAATAAGGTAGGGAAGAATTCTAAGGATCATTTTGACTGCCTCCAGAAGTTAGATCAGATGGCAAATTGGATTTGGTGCTAGGTCTTTCCCTTTAGGTTTTACCCCAACAACGTTTTCATTAGTTTCGCTCACTCTCGAAATCAAGCATTTTACAGCAGGTTGGAGCAGCCTGTATCTCAGCACAGGAATAAGGTAGGGAAGAATTCAAATACTCATTTTGACTGCCTCCAGAAGTTAGATCAGATGGCAAATTGGATTTGGTGCTAGGTCTTTCCCTTTAGGTTTTACCCCAACAATGTTTTCATTAGTTTCGCTCACTCTCGAAATCAAGCATTTTACAGCAGGTTGGAGCAGCCTGTATCTCAGCACAGGAATAAGGTAGGGAAGAATTCTAAGGATCATTTTGACTGCCTCCAGAAGTTAGATCAGATGGCAAATTGGATTTGGTGCTAGGTCTTTCCCTTTAGGTTTTACCCCAACAATGTTTTCATTAGTTTCGCTCACTCTCGAAATCAAGCATTTTACAGCAGGTTGGAGCAGCCTGTATCTCAGCACAGGAATAAGGTAGGGAAGAATTCAAATACTCATTTTGACTGCCTCCAGAAGTTAGATCAGATGGCAAATTGGATTTGGTGCTAGGTCTTTCCCTTTAGGTTTTACCCCAACAATGTTTTCATTAGTTTCGCTCACTCTCGAAATCAAGCATTTTACAGCAGGTTGGAGCAGCCTGTATCTCAGCACAGGAATAAGGTAGGGAAGAATTCAAATACTCATTTTGACTGCCTCCAGAAGTTAGATCAGATGGCAAATTGGATTTGGTGCTAGGTCTTTCCCTTTAGGTTTTACCCCAACAATGTTTTCATTAGTTTCGCTCACTCTCGAAATCAAGCATTTTACAGCAGGTTGGAGCAGCCTGTATCTCAGCACAGGAATAAGGTAGGGAAGAATTCAAATACTCATTTTGACTGCCTCCAGAAGTTAGATCAGATGGCAAATTGGATTTGGTGCTAGGTCTTTCCCTTTAGGTTTTACCCCAACAATGTTTTCATTAGTTTCGCTCACTCTCGAAATCAAGCATTTTACAGCAGGTTGGAGCAGCCTGTATCTCAGCACAGGAATAAGGTAGGGAAGAATTCTAAGGATCATTTTGACTGCCTCAGAAGTTAGATCAGATGGCAAATTGGATTTGGTGCTAGGTCTTTCCCTTTAGGTTTTACCCCAACAATGTTTTCATTAGTTTCGCTCACTCTCGAAATCAAGCATTTTACAGCAGGTTGGAGCAGCCTGTATCTCAGCACAGGAATAAGGTAGGGAAGAATTCTAAGGATCATTTTGACTGCCTCCAGAAGTTAGATCCGATGGCAAATTGGATTTGGTGCTAGGTCTTTCCCTTTAGGTTTTACCCCAACAATGTTTTTCATTAGTTTCGCTCACTCTCGAAATCAAGCATTTTACAGCAGGTTGGAGCAGCCTGTATCTCAGCACAGGAATAAGGTAGGAAGAATTCTAAGGATCATTTTGACTGCCTCCAGAAGTTAGATCAGATGGCAAATTGGATTTGGTGCTAGGTCTTTCCCCTTTAGGTTTTACCCCAACAATGTTTTCATTAGTTTCGCTCACTCTCGAAATCAAGCATTTTACAGCAGGTTGGAGCAGCCTGTATCTCAGCACAGGAATAAGGTAGGGAAGAATTCAAATACTCATTTTGACTGCCTCCAGAAGTTAGATCAGATGGCAAATTGGATTTGGTGCTAGGTCTTTCCCTTTAGGTTTTACCCCAACAATGTTTTCATTAGTTTCGCTCACTCTCGAAATCAAGCATTTTACAGCAGGTTGGAGCAGCCTGTATCTCAGCACAGGAATAAGGTAGGGAAGAATTCAAATACTCATTTTGACTGCCTCCAGAAGTTAGATCAGATGGCAAATTGGATTTGGTGCTAGGTCTTTCCCTTTAGGTTTTACCCCAACAATGTTTTCATTAGTTTCGCTCACTCTCGAAATCAAGCATTTTACAGCAGGTTGGAGCAGCCTGTATCTCAGCACAGGAATAAGGTAGGGAAGAATTCTAAGGATCATTTTGACTGCCTCCAGAAGTTAGATCAGATGGCAAATTGGATTTGGTGCTAGGTCTTTCCCTTTAGGTTTTACCCCAACAATGTTTTCATTAGTTTCGCTCACTCTCGAAATCAAGCATTTTACAGCAGGTTGGAGCAGCCTGTATCTCAGCACAGGAATAAGGTAGGGAAGAATTCTAAGGATCATTTTGACTGCCTCCAGAAGTTAGATCAGATGGCAAATTGGATTTGGTGCTAGGTCTTTCCCTTTAGGTTTTACCCCAACAATGTTTTCATTAGTTTCGCTCACTCTCGAAATCAAGCATTTTACAGCAGGTTGGAGCAGCCTGTATCTCAGCACAGGAATAAGGTAGGGAAGAATTCAAATACTCATTTTGACTGCCTCCAGAAGTTAGATCAGATGGCAAATTGGATTTGGTGCTAGGTCTTTCCCTTTAGGTTTTACCCCAACAATGTTTTCATTAGTTTCGCTCACTCTCGAAATCAAGCATTTTACAGCAGGTTGGAGCAGCCTGTATCTCAGCACAGGAATAAGGTAGGGAAGAATTCAAATACTCATTTTGACTGCCTCCAGAAGTTAGATCAGATGGCAAATTGGATTTGGTGCTAGGTCTTTCCCTTTAGGTTTTACCCCAACAATGTTTTCATTAGTTTCGCTCACTCTCGAAATCAAGCATTTTACAGCAGGTTGGAGCAGCCTGTATCTCAGCACAGGAATAAGGTAGGGAAGAATTCTAAGGATCATTTTGACTGCCTCCAGAAGTTAGATCAGATGGCAAATTGGATTTGGTGCTAGGTCTTTCCCTTTAGGTTTTACCCCAACAATGTTTTCATTAGTTTCGCTCACTCTCGAAATCAAGCATTTTACAGCAGGTTGGAGCAGCCTGTATCTCAGCACAGGAATAAGGTAGGGAAGAATTCAAATACTCATTTTGACTGCCTCCAGAAGTTAGATCAGATGGCAAATTGGATTTGGTGCTAGGTCTTTCCCTTTAGGTTTTACCCCAACAATGTTTTCATTAGTTTCGCTCACTCTCGAAATCAAGCATTTTACAGCAGGTTGGAGCAGCCTGTATCTCAGCACAGGAATAAGGTAGGGAAGAATTCTAAGGATCATTTTGACTGCCTCCAGAAGTTAGATCAGATGGCAAATTGGATTTGGTGCTAGGTCTTTCCCTTTAGGTTTTACCCCAACAATGTTTTCATTAGTTTCGCTCACTCTCGAAATCAAGCATTTTACAGCAGGTTGGAGCAGCCTGTATCTCAGCACAGGAATAAGGTAGGGAAGAATTCTAAGGATCATTTTGACTGCCTCCAGAAGTTAGATCAGATGGCAAATTGGATTTGGTGCTAGGTCTTTCCCTTTAGGTTTTACCCCAACAATGTTTTCATTAGTTTCGCTCACTCTCGAAATCAAGCATTTTACAGCAGGTTGGAGCAGCCTGTATCTCAGCACAGGAATAAGGTAGGGAAGAATTCTAAGGATCATTTTGACTGCCTCCAGAAGTTAGATCAGATGGCAAATTGGATTTGGTGCTAGGTCTTTCCCTTTAGGTTTTACCCCAAC
Organism: Melanerpes formicivorus; assembly: GCF_026170545.1. Taxonomy (NCBI): domain Eukaryota; kingdom Metazoa; phylum Chordata; class Aves; order Piciformes; family Picidae; genus Melanerpes; species Melanerpes formicivorus. The sequence continues at coordinate 25,307 of NW_027143710.1, forward strand.
AATGTTTTCATTAGTTTCGCTCCCTCTCGAAATCAAGCATTTTACAGCAGGTTGGAGCAGCCTGTATCTCAGCACAGGAATAAGGTAGGGAAGAATTCTAAGGATCATTTTGACTGCCTCCAGAAGTTAGATCAGATGGCAAATTGGATTTGGTGCTAGGTCTTTCCCTTTAGGTTTTACCCCAACAATGTTTTCATTAGTTTCGCTCACTCTCGAAATCAAGCATTTTACAGCAGGTTGGAGCAGCCTGTATCTCAGCACAGGAATAAGGTAGGGAAGCATTCTAAGGATCATTTTGACTGCCTCCAGAAGTTAGATCAGATGGCAAATTGGATTTGGTGCTAGGTCTTTCCCTTTAGGTTTTACCCCAACAATGTTTTCATTAGTTTCGCTCACTCTCGAAATCAAGCATTTTACAGCAGGTTGGAGCAGCCTGTATCTCAGCACAGGAATAAGGTAGGGAAGAATTCTAAGGATCATTTTGACTGCCTCCAGAAGTTAGATCAGATGGCAAATTGGATTTGGTGCTAGGTCTTTCCCTTTAGGTTTTACCCCAACAATGTTTTCATTAGTTTCGCTCACTCTCGAAATCAAGCATTTTACAGCAGGTTGGAGCAGCCTGTATCTCAGCACAGGAATAAGGTAGGGAAGAATTCAAATACTCATTTTGACTGCCTCCAGAAGTTAGATCAGATGGCAAATTGGATTTGGTGCTAGGTCTTTCCCTTTAGGTTTTACCCCAACAATGTTTTCATTAGTTTCGCTCACTCTCGAAATCAAGCATTTTACAGCAGGTTGGAGCAGCCTGTATCTCAGCACAGGAATAAGGTAGGGAAGAATTCAAATACTCATTTTGACTGCCTCCAGAAGTTAGATCAGATGGCAAATTGGATTTGGTGCTAGGTCTTTCCCTTTAGGTTTTACCCCAACAATGTTTTCATTAGTTTCGCTCACTCTCGAAATCAAGCATTTTACAGCAGGTTGGAGCAGCCTGTATCTCAGCACAGGAATAAGGTAGGGAAGAATTCAAATACTCATTTTGACTGCCTCCAGAAGTTAGATCAGATGGCAAATTGGATTTGGTGCTAGGTCTTTCCCTTTAGGTTTTACCCCAACAATGTTTTCATTAGTTTCGCTCACTCTCGAAATCAAGCATTTTACAGCAGGTTGGAGCAGCCTGTATCTCAGCACAGGAATAAGGTAGGGAAGAATTCAAATACTCATTTTGACTGCCTCCAGAAGTTAGATCAGATGGCAAATTGGATTTGGTGCTAGGTCTTTCCCTTTAGGTTTTACCCCAACAATGTTTTCATTAGTTTCGCTCACTCTCGAAATCAAGCATTTTACAGCAGGTTGGAGCAGCCTGTATCTCAGCACAGGAATAAGGTAGGGAAGAATTCTAAGGATCATTTTGACTGCCTCCAGAAGTTAGATCAGATGGCAAATTGGATTTGGTGCTAGGTCTTTCCCTTTAGGTTTTACCCCAACAATGTTTTCATTAGTTTCGCTCACTCTCGAAATCAAGCATTTTACAGCAGGTTGGAGCAGCCTGTATCTCAGCACAGGAATAAGGTAGGGAAGAATTCTAAGGATCATTTTGACTGCCTCCAGAAGTTAGATCAGATGGCAAATTGGATTTGGTGCTAGGTCTTTCCCTTTAGGTTTTACCCCAACAATGTTTTCATTAGTTTCGCTCACTCTCGAAATCAAGCATTTTACAGCAGGTTGGAGCAGCCTGTATCTCAGCACAGGAATAAGGTAGGGAAGAATTCTAAGGATCATTTTGACTGCCTCCAGAAGTTAGATCAGATGGCAAATTGGATTTGGTGCTAGGTCTTTCCCTTTAGGTTTTACCCCAACAATGTTTTCATTAGTTTCGCTCACTCTCGAAATCAAGCATTTTACAGCAGGTTGGAGCAGCCTGTATCTCAGCACAGGAATAAGGTAGGGAAGAATTCTAAGGATCATTTTGACTGCCTCCAGAAGTTAGATCAGATGGCAAATTGGATTTGGTGCTAGGTCTTTCCCTTTAGGTTTTACCCCAACAATGTTTTCATTAGTTTCGCTCACTCTCGAAATCAAGCATTTACAGCAGGTTGGAGCAGCCTGTATCTCAGCACAGGAATAAGGTAGGGAAGAATTCTAAGGATCATTTTGACTGCCTCCAGAAGTTAGATCAGATGGCAAATTGGATTTGGTGCTAGGTCTTTCCCTTTAGGTTTTACCCCAACAATGTTTTCATTAGTTTCGCTCACTCTCGAAATCAAGCATTTTACAGCAGGTTGGAGCAGCCTGTATCTCAGCACAGGAATAAGGTAGGGAAGAATTCAAATACTCATTTTGACTGCCTCCAGAAGTTAGATCAGATGGCAAATTGGATTTGGTGCTAGGTCTTTCCCTTTAGGTTTTACCCCAACAATGTTTTCATTAGTTTCGCTCACTCTCGAAATCAAGCATTTTACAGCAGGTTGGAGCAGCCTGTATCTCAGCACAGGAATAAGGTAGGGAAGAATTCAAATACTCATTTTGACTGCCTCCAGAAGTTAGATCAGATGGCAAATTGGATTTGGTGCTAGGTCTTTCCCTTTAGGTTTTACCCAACAATGTTTTCATTAGTTTCGCTCACTCTCGAAATCAAGCATTTTACAGCAGGTTGGAGCAGCCTGTATCTCAGCACAGGAATAAGGTAGGGAAGAATTCTAAGGATCATTTTGACTGCCTCCAGAAGTTAGATCAGATGGCAAATTGGATTTGGTGCTAGGTCTTTCCCTTTAGGTTTTACCCCAACAATGTTTTCATTAGTTTCGCTCACTCTCGAAATCAAGCATTTTACAGCAGGTTGGAGCAGCCTGTATCTCAGCACAGGAATAAGGTAGGGAAGAATTCTAAGGATCATTTTGACTGCCTCCAGAAGTTAGATCAGATGGCAAATTGGATTTGGTGCTAGGTCTTTCCCTTTAGGTTTTACCCCAACAATGTTTTCATTAGTTTCGCTCACTCTCGAAATCAAGCATTTTACAGCAGGTTGGAGCAGCCTGTATCTCAGCACAGGAATAAGGTAGGGAAGAATTCTAAGGATCATTTTGACTGCCTCCAGAAGTTAGATCAGATGGCAAATTGGATTTGGTGCTAGGTCTTTCCCTTTAGGTTTTACCCCAACAATGTTTTCATTAGTTTCGCTCACTCTCGAAATCAAGCATTTTACAGCAGGTTGGAGCAGCCTGTATCTCAGCACAGGAATAAGGTAGGGAAGAATTCTAAGGATCATTTTGACTGCCTCCAGAAGTTAGATCAGATGGCAAATTGGATTTGGTGCTAGGTCTTTCCCTTTAGGTTTTACCCCAACAATGTTTTCATTAGTTTCGCTCACTCTCGAAATCAAGCATTTTACAGCAGGTTGGAGCAGCCTGTATCTCAGCACAGGAATAAGGTAGGGAAGAATTCTAAGGATCATTTTGACTGCCTCCAGAAGTTAGATCAGATGGCAAATTGGATTTGGTGCTAGGTCTTTCCCTTTAGGTTTTACCCCAACAATGTTTTCATTAGTTTCGCTCACTCTCGAAATCAAGCATTTTACAGCAGGTTGGAGCAGCCTGTATCTCAGCACAGGAATAAGGTAGGGAAGAATTCAAATACTCATTTTGACTGCCTCCAGAAGTTAGATCAGATGGCAAATTGGATTTGGTGCTAGGTCTTTCCCTTTAGGTTTTACCCCAACAATGTTTTCATTAGTTTCGCTCACTCTCGAAATCAAGCATTTTACAGCAGGTTGGAGCAGCCTGTATCTCAGCACAGGAATAAGGTAGGGAAGAATTCTAAGGATCATTTTGACTGCCTCCAGAAGTTAGATCAGATGGCAAATTGGATTTGGTGCTAGGTCTTTCCCTTTAGGTTTTACCCCAACAATGTTTTCATTAGTTTCGCTCACTCTCGAAATCAAGCATTTTACAGCAGGTTGGAGCAGCCTGTATCTCAGCACAGGAATAAGGTAGGGAAGAATTCTAAGGATCATTTTGACTGCCTCCAGAAGTTAGATCAGATGGCAAATTGGATTTGGTGCTAGGTCTTTCCCTTTAGGTTTTACCCCAACAATGTTTTCATTAGTTTCGCTCACTCTCGAAATCAAGCATTTTACAGCAGGTTGGAGCAGCCTGTATCTCAGCACAGGAATAAGGTAGGGAAGAATTCTAAGGATCATTTTGACTGCCTCCAGAAGTTAGATCAGATGGCAAATTGGATTTGGTGCTAGGTCTTTCCCTTTAGGTTTTACCCCAACAATGTTTTCATTAGTTTCGCTCACTCTCGAAATCAAGCATTTTACAGCAGGTTGGAGCAGCCTGTATCTCAGCACAGGAATAAGGTAGGGAAGAATTCTAAGGATCATTTTGACTGCCTCCAGAAGTTAGATCAGATGGCAAATTGGATTTGGTGCTAGGTCTTTCCCTTTAGGTTTTACCCCAACAATGTTTTCATTAGTTTCGCTCACTCTCGAAATCAAGCATTTTACAGCAGGTTGGAGCAGCCTGTATCTCAGCACGGGAATAAGGTAGGGAAGAATTCTAAGGATCATTTTGACTGCCTCCAGAAGTTAGATCAGATGGCAAATTGGATTTGGTGCTAGGTCTTTCCCTTTAGGTTTTACCCCAACAATGTTTTCATTAGTTTCGCTCACTCTCGAAATCAAGCATTTTACAGCAGGTTGGAGCAGCCTGTATCTCAGCACAGGAATAAGGTAGGGAAGAATTCTAAGGATCATTTTGACTGCCTCCAGAAGTTAGATCAGATGGCAAATTGGATTTGGTGCTAGGTCTTTCCCTTTAGGTTTTACCCCAACAATGTTTTCATTAGTTTCGCTCACTCTCGAAATCAAGCATTTTACAGCAGGTTGGAGCAGCCTGTATCTCAGCACAGGAATAAGGTAGGGAAGAATTCTAAGGATCATTTTGACTGCCTCCAGAAGTTAGATCAGATGGCAAATTGGATTTGGTGCTAGGTCTTTCCCTTTAGGTTTTACCCCAACAATGTTTTCATTAGTTTCGCTCACTCTCGAAATCAAGCATTTTACAGCAGGTTGGAGCAGCCTGTATCTCAGCACAGGAATAAGGTAGGAAGAATTCAAATACTCATTTTGACTGCCTCCAGAAGTTAGATCAGATGGCAAATTGGATTTGGTGCTAGGTCTTTCCCTTTAGGTTTTACCCCAACAATGTTTTCATTAGTTTCGCTCACTCTCGAAATCAAGCATTTTACAGCAGGTTGGAGCAGCCTGTATCTCAGCACAGGAATAAGGTAGGGAAGAATTCAAATACTCATTTTGACTGCCTCCAGAAGTTAGATCAGATGGCAAATTGGATTTGGTGCTAGGTCTTTCCCTTTAGGTTTTACCCCAACAATGTTTTCATTAGTTTCGCTCACTCTCGAAATCAAGCATTTTACAGCAGGTTGGAGCAGCCTGTATCTCAGCACAGGAATAAGGTAGGGAAGAATTCAAATACTCATTTTGACTGCCTCCAGAAGTTAGATCAGATGGCAAATTGGATTTGGTGCTAGGTCTTTCCCTTTAGGTTTTACCCCAACAATGTTTTCATTAGTTTCGCTCACTCTCGAAATCAAGCATTTTACAGCAGGTTGGAGCAGCCTGTATCTCAGCACAGGAATAAGGTAGGGAAGAATTCAAATACTCATTTTGACTGCCTCCAGAAGTTAGATCAGATGGCAAATTGGATTTGGTGCTAGGTCTTTCCCTTTAGGTTTTACCCCAACAATGTTTTCATTAGTTTCGCTCACTCTCGAAATCAAGCATTTTACAGCAGGTTGGAGCAGCCTGTATCTCAGCACAGGAATAAGGTAGGGAAGAATTCTAAGGATCATTTTGACTGCCTCCAGAAGTTAGATCAGATGGCAAATTGGATTTGGTGCTAGGTCTTTCCCTTTAGGTTTTACCCCAACAATGTTTTCATTAGTTTCGCTCACTCTCGAAATCAAGCATTTTACAGCAGGTTGGAGCAGCCTGTATCTCAGCACAGGAATAAGGTAGGGAAGAATTCTAAGGATCATTTTGACTGCCTCCAGAAGTTAGATCAGATGGCAAATTGGATTTGGTGCTAGGTCTTTCCCTTTAGGTTTTACCCCAACAATGTTTTCATTAGTTTCGCTCACTCTCGAAATCAAGCATTTTACAGCAGGTTGGAGCAGCCTGTATCTCAGCACAGGAATAAGGTAGGGAAGAATTCAAATACTCATTTTGACTGCCTCCAGAAGTTAGATCAGATGGCAAATTGGATTTGGTGCTAGGTCTTTCCCTTTAGGTTTTACCCCAACAATGTTTTCATTAGTTTCGCTCACTCTCGAAATCAAGCATTTTACAGCAGGTTGGAGCAGCCTGTATCTCAGCACAGGAATAAGGTAGGGAAGAATTCAAATACTCATTTTGACTGCCTCCAGAAGTTAGATCAGATGGCAAATTGGATTTGGTGCTAGGTCTTTCCCTTTAGGTTTTACCCCAACAATGTTTTCATTAGTTTCGCTCACTCTCGAAATCAAGCATTTTACAGCAGGTTGGAGCAGCCTGTATCTCAGCACAGGAATAAGGTAGGGAAGAATTCTAAGGATCATTTTGACTGCCTCCAGAAGTTAGATCAGATGGCAAATTGGATTTGGTGCTAGGTCTTTCCCTTTAGGTTTTACCCCAACAATGTTTTCATTAGTTTCGCTCACTCTCGAAATCAAGCATTTTACAGCAGGTTGGAGCAGCCTGTATCTCAGCACAGGAATAAGGTAGGGAAGAATTCTAAGGATCATTTTGACTGCCTCCAGAAGTTAGATCAGATGGCAAATTGGATTTGGTGCTAGGTCTTTCCCTTTAGGTTTTACCCCAACAATGTTTTCATTAGTTTCGCTCACTCTCGAAATCAAGCATTTTACAGCAGGTTGGAGCAGCCTGTATCTCAGCACAGGAATAAGGTAGGGAAGAATTCAAATACTCATTTTGACTGCCTCCAGAAGTTAGATCAGATGGCAAATTGGATTTGGTGCTAGGTCTTTCCCTTTAGGTTTTACCCCAACAATGTTTTCATTAGTTTCGCTCACTCTCGAAATCAAGCATTTTACAGCAGGTTGGAGCAGCCTGTATCTCAGCACAGGAATAAGGTAGGGAAGAATTCAAATACTCATTTTGACTGCCTCCAGAAGTTAGATCAGATGGCAAATTGGATTTGGTGCTAGGTCTTTCCCTTTAGGTTTTACCCCAACAATGTTTTCATTAGTTTCGCTCACTCTCGAAATCAAGCATTTTACAGCAGGTTGGAGCAGCCTGTATCTCAGCACAGGAATAAGGTAGGGAAGAATTCTAAGGATCATTTTGACTGCCTCCAGAAGTTAGATCAGATGGCAAATTGGATTTGGTGCTAGGTCTTTCCTTTAGGTTTTACCCCAACAATGTTTTCATTAGTTTCGCTCACTCTCGAAATCAAGCATTTTACAGCAGGTTGGAGCAGCCTGTATCTCAGCACAGGAATAAGGTAGGGAAGAATTCTAAGGATCATTTTGACTGCCTCCAGAAGTTAGATCAGATGGCAAATTGGATTTGGTGCTAGGTCTTTCCCTTTAGGTTTTACCCCAACAACGTTTTCATTAGTTTCGCTCACTCTCGAAATCAAGCATTTTACAGCAGGTTGGAGCAGCCTGTATCTCAGCACAGGAATAAGGTAGGGAAGAATTCTAAGGATCATTTTGACTGCCTCCAGAAGTTAGATCAGATGGCAAATTGGATTTGGTGCTAGGTCTTTCCCTTTAGGTTTTACCCCAACAATGTTTTCATTAGTTTCGCTCACTCTCGAAATCAAGCATTTTACAGCAGGTTGGAGCAGCCTGTATCTCAGCACAGGAATAAGGTAGGGAAGAATTCTAAGGATCATTTTGACTGCCTCCAGAAGTTAGATCAGATGGCAAATTGGATTTGGTGCTAGGTCTTTCCCTTTAGGTTTTACCCCAACAATGTTTTTCATTAGTTTCGCTCACTCTCGAAATCAAGCATTTTACAGCAGGTTGGAGCAGCCTGTATCTCAGCACAGGAATAAGGTAGGGAAGAATTCTAAGGATCATTTTGACTGCCTCCAGAAGTTAGATCAGATGGCAAATTGGATTTGGTGCTAGGTCTTTCCCTTTAGGTTTTACCCCAACAATGTTTTCATTAGTTTCGCTCACTCTCGAAATCAAGCATTTTACAGCAGGTTGGAGCAGCCTGTATCTCAGCACAGGAATAAGGTAGGGAAGAATTCTAAGGATCATTTTGACTGCCTCCAGAAGTTAGATCAGATGGCAAATTGGATTTGGTGCTAGGTCTTTCCCTTTAGGTTTTACCCCAACAATGTTTTCATTAGTTTCGCTCACTCTCGAAATCAAGCATTTTACAGCAGGTTGGAGCAGCCTGTATCTCAGCACAGGAATAAGGTAGGGAAGAATTCAAATACTCATTTTGACTGCCTCCAGAAGTTAGATCAGATGGCAAATTGGATTTGGTGCTAGGTCTTTCCCTTTAGGTTTTACCCCAACAATGTTTTCATTAGTTTCGCTCACTCTCGAAATCAAGCATTTTACAGCAGGTTGGAGCAGCCTGTATCTCAGCACAGGAATAAGGTAGGGAAGAATTCTAAGGATCATTTTGACTGCCTCCAGAAGTTAGATCAGATGGCAAATTGGATTTGGTGCTAGGTCTTTCCCTTTAGGTTTTACCCCAACAATGTTTTCATTAGTTTCGCTCACTCTCGAAATCAAGCATTTTACAGCAGGTTGGAGCAGCCTGTATCTCAGCACAGGAATAAGGTAGGGAAGAATTCAAATACTCATTTTGACTGCCTCCAGAAGTTAGATCAGATGGCAAATTGGATTTGGTGCTAGGTCTTTCCCTTTAGGTTTTACCCCAACAATGTTTTCATTAGTTTCGCTCACTCTCGAAATCAAGCATTTTACAGCAGGTTGGAGCAGCCTGTATCTCAGCACAGGAATAAGGTAGGGAAGAATTCTAAGGATCATTTTGACTGCCTCCAGAAGTTAGATCAGATGGCAAATTGGATTTGGTGCTAGGTCTTTCCCTTTAGGTTTTACCCCAACAATGTTTTCATTAGTTTCGCTCACTCTCGAAATCAAGCATTTTACAGCAGGTTGGAGCAGCCTGTATCTCAGCACAGGAATAAGGTAGGGAAGAATTCTAAGGATCATTTTGACTGCCTCCAGAAGTTAGATCAGATGGCAAATTGGATTTGGTGCTAGGTCTTTCCCTTTAGGTTTTACCCCAACAATGTTTTCATTAGTTTCGCTCACTCTCGAAATCAAGCATTTTACAGCAGGTTGGAGCAGCCTGTATCTCAGCACAGGAATAAGGTAGGGAAGAATTCTAAGGATCATTTTGACTGCCTCCAGAAGTTAGATCAGATGGCAAATTGGATTTGGTGCTAGGTCTTTCCCTTTAGGTTTTACCCCAACAATGTTTTCATTAGTTTCGCTCACTCTCGAAATCAAGCATTTTACAGCAGGTTGGAGCAGCCTGTATCTCAGCACAGGAATAAGGTAGGGAAGAATTCTAAGGATCATTTTGACTGCCTCCAGAAGTTAGATCAGATGGCAATTGGATTTGGTGCTAGGTCTTTCCCTTTAGGTTTTACCCCAACAATGTTTTCATTAGTTTCGCTCACTCTCGAAATCAAGCATTTTACAGCAGGTTGGAGCAGCCTGTATCTCAGCACAGGAATAAGGTAGGGAAGAATTCTAAGGATCATTTGACTGCCTCCAGAAGTTAGATCAGATGGCAAATTGGATTTGGTGCTAGGTCTTTCCCTTTAGGTTTTACCCCAACAATGTTTTCATTAGTTTCGCTCACTCTCGAAATCAAGCATTTTACAGCAGGTTGGAGCAGCCTGTATCTCAGCACAGGAATAAGGTAGGGAAGAATTCTAAGGATCATTTTGACTGCCTCCAGAAGTTAGATCAGATGGCAAATTGGATTTGGTGCTAGGTCTTTCCCTTTAGGTTTTACCCCAACAATGTTTTCATTAGTTTCGCTCACTCTCGAAATCAAGCATTTTACAGCAGGTTGGAGCAGCCTGTATCTCAGCACAGGAATAAGGTAGGGAAGAATTCTAAGGATCATTTTGACTGCCTCAGAAGTTAGATCAGATGGCAAATTGGATTTGGTGCTAGGTCTTTCCCTTTAGGTTTTACCCCAACAATGTTTTCATTAGTTTCGCTCACTCTCGAAATCAAGCATTTTACAGCAGGTTGGAGCAGCCTGTATCTCAGCACAGGAATAAGGTAGGGAAGAATTCTAAGGATCATTTTGACTGCCTCCAGAAGTTAGATCAGATGGCAAATTGGATTTGGTGCTAGGTCTTTCCTTAGGTTTTACCCCAACAATGTTTTCATTAGTTTCGCTCACTCTCGAAATCAAGCATTTTACAGCAGGTTGGAGCAGCCTGTATCTCAGCACAGGAATAAGGTAGGGAAGAATTCTAAGGATCATTTTGACTGCCTCCAGAAGTTAGATCAGATGGCAAATTGGATTTGGTGCTAGGTCTTTCCCTTTAGGTTTTACCCCAACAATGTTTTCATTAGTTTCGCTCACTCTCGAAATCAAGCATTTTACAGCAGGTTGGAGCAGCCTGTATCTCAGCACAGGAATAAGGTAGGGAAGAATTCTAAGGATCATTTTGACTGCCTCCAGAAGTTAGATCAGATGGCAAATTGGATTTGGTGCTAGGTCTTTCCCTTTAGGTTTTACCCCAAACAATGTTTTCATTAGTTTCGCTCACTCTCGAAATCAAGCATTTTACAGCAGGTTGGAGCAGCCTGTATCTCAGCACAGGAATAAGGTAGGGAAGAATTCTAAGGATCATTTTGACTGCCTCCAGAAGTTAGATCAGATGGCAAATTGGATTTGGTGCTAGGTCTTTCCCTTTAGGTTTTACCCAACAATGTTTTCATTAGTTTCGCTCACTCTCGAAATCAAGCATTTTACAGCAGGTTGGAGCAGCCTGTATCTCAGCACAGGAATAAGGTAGGGAAGAATTCAAATACTCATTTTGACTGCCTCCAGAAGTTAGATCAGATGGCAAATTGGATTTGGTGCTAGGTCTTTCCCTTTAGGTTTTACCCCAACAATGTTTTCATTAGTTTCGCTCACTCTCGAAATCAAGAGCAGGTTGGAGCAGCCTGTATCTCAGCACAGGAATAAGGTAGGGAAGAATTCTAAGGATCATTTTGACTGCCTCCAGAAGTTAGATCAGATGGCAAATTGGATTTGGTGCTAGGTCTTTCCCTTTAGGTTTTACCCCAACAATGTTTTCATTAGTTTCGCTCACTCTCGAAATCAAGCATTTTACAGCAGGTTGGAGCAGCCTGTATCTCAGCACAGGAATAAGGTAGGGAAGAATTCTAAGGATCATTTTGACTGCCTCCAGAAGTTAGATCAGATGGCAAATTGGATTTGGTGCTAGGTCTTTCCCTTTAGGTTTTACCCCAACAATGTTTTCATTAGTTTCGCTCACTCTCGAAATCAAGCATTTTACAGCAGGTTGGAGCAGCCTGTATCTCAGCACAGGAATAAGGTAGGGAAGAATTCTAAGGATCATTTTGACTGCCTCCAGAAGTTAGATCAGATGGCAAATTGGATTTGGTGCTAGGTCTTTCCCTTTAGGTTTTACCCCAACAATGTTTTCATTAGTTTCGCTCACTCTCGAAATCAAGCATTTTACAGCAGGTTGGAGCAGCCTGTATCTCAGCACAGGAATAAGGTAGGGAAGAATTCTAAGGATCATTTTGACTGCCTCCAGAAGTTAGATCAGATGGCAAATTGGATTTGGTGCTAGGTCTTTCCCTTTAGGTTTTACCCCAACAATGTTTTCATTAGTTTCGCTCACTCTCGAAATCAAGCATTTTACAGCAGGTTGGAGCAGCCTGTATCTCAGCACAGGAATAAGGTAGGGAAGAATTCAAATACTCATTTTGACTGCCTCCAGAAGTTAGATCAGATGGCAAATTGGATTTGGTGCTAGGTCTTTCCCTTTAGGTTTTACCCCAACAATGTTTTCATTAGTTTCGCTCACTCTCGAAATCAAGCATTTTACAGCAGGTTGGAGCAGCCTGTATCTCAGCACAGGAATAAGGTAGGGAAGAATTCTAAGGATCATTTTGACTGCCTCCAGAAGTTAGATCAGATGGCAAATTGGATTTGGTGCTAGGTCTTTCCCTTTAGGTTTTACCCCAACAATGTTTTCATTAGTTTCGCTCACTCTCGAAATCAAGCATTTTACAGCAGGTTGGAGCAGCCTGTATCTCAGCACAGGAATAAGGTAGGGAAGAATTCTAAGGATCATTTTGACTGCCTCCAGAAGTTAGATCAGATGGCAAATTGGATTTGGTGCTAGGTCTTTCCCTTTAGGTTTTACCCCAACAATGTTTTCATTAGTTTCGCTCACTCTCGAAATCAAGCATTTTACAGCAGGTTGGAGCAGCCTGTATCTCAGCACAGGAATAAGGTAGGGAAGAATTCTAAGGATCATTTTGACTGCCTCCAGAAGTTAGATCAGATGGCAAATTGGATTTGGTGCTAGGTCTTTCCCTTTAGGTTTTACCCCAACAATGTTTTCATTAGTTTCGCTCACTCTCGAAATCAAGCATTTTACAGCAGGTTGGAGCAGCCTGTATCTCAGCACAGGAATAAGGTAGGGAAGAATTCTAAGGATCATTTTGACTGCCTCCAGAAGTTAGATCAGATGGCAAATTGGATTTGGTGCTAGGTCTTTCCCTTTAGGTTTTACCCCAACAATGTTTTCATTAGTTTCGCTCACTCTCGAAATCAAGCATTTTACAGCAGGTTGGAGCAGCCTGTATCTCAGCACAGGAATAAGGTAGGGAAGAATTCTAAGGATCATTTTGACTGCCTCCAGAAGTTAGATCAGATGGCAAATTGGATTTGGTGCTAGGTCTTTCCCTTTAGGTTTTACCCCAACAATGTTTTCATTAGTTTCGCTCACTCTCGAAATCAAGCATTTTACAGCAGGTTGGAGCAGCCTGTATCTCAGCACAGGAATAAGGTAGGGAAGAATTCTAAGGATCATTTTGACTGCCTCCAGAAGTTAGATCAGATGGCAAATTGGATTTGGTGCTAGGTCTTTCCCTTTAGGTTTTACCCCAACAATGTTTTCATTAGTTTCGCTCACTCTCGAAATCAAGCATTTTACAGCAGGTTGGAGCAGCCTGTATCTCAGCACAGGAATAAGGTAGGGAAGAATTCTAAGGATCATTTTGACTGCCTCCAGAAGTTAGATCAGATGGCAAATTGGATTTGGTGCTAGGTCTTTCCCTTTAGGTTTTACCCCAACAATGTTTTCATTAGTTTCGCTCACTCTCGAAATCAAGCATTTTACAGCAGGTTGGAGCAGCCTGTATCTCAGCACAGGAATAAGGTAGGGAAGAATTCTAAGGATCATTTTGACTGCCTCCAGAAGTTAGATCAGATGGCAAATTGGATTTGGTGCTAGGTCTTTCCCTTTAGGTTTTACCCCAACAATGTTTTCATTAGTTTCGCTCACTCTCGAAATCAAGCATTTTACAGCAGGTTGGAGCAGCCTGTATCTCAGCACAGGAATAAGGTAGGGAAGAATTCTAAGGATCATTTTGACTGCCTCCAGAAGTTAGATCAGATGGCAAATTGGATTTGGTGCTAGGTCTTTCCCTTTAGGTTTTACCCCAACAATGTTTTCATTAGTTTCGCTCACTCTCGAAATCAAGCATTTTACAGCAGGTTGGAGCAGCCTGTATCTCAGCACAGGAATAAGGTAGGGAAGAATTCTAAGGATCATTTTGACTGCCTCCAGAAGTTAGATCAGATGGCAAATTGGATTTGGTGTTAGGTCTTTCCCTTTAGGTTTTACCCCAACAATGTTTTCATTAGTTTCGCTCACTCTCGAAATCAAGCATTTTACAGCAGGTTGGAGCAGCCTGTATCTCAGCACAGGAATAAGGTAGGGAAGAATTCTAAGGATCATTTTGACTGCCTCCAGAAGTTAGATCAGATGGCAAATTGGATTTGGTGCTAGGTCTTTCCCTTTAGGTTTTACCCCAACAATGTTTTCATTAGTTTCGCTCACTCTCGAAATCAAGCATTTTACAGCAGGTTGGAGCAGCCTGTATCTCAGCACAGGAATAAGGTAGGGAAGAATTCTAAGGATCATTTTGACTGCCTCCAGAAGTTAGATCAGATGGCAAATTGGATTTGGTGCTAGGTCTTTCCCTTTAGGTTTTACCCCAACAATGTTTTCATTAGTTTCGCTCACTCTCGAAATCAAGCATTTTACAGCAGGTTGGAGCAGCCTGTATCTCAGCACAGGAATAAGGTAGGGAAGAATTCTAAGGATCATTTTGACTGCCTCCAGAAGTTAGATCAGATGGCAAATTGGATTTGGTGCTAGGTCTTTCCCTTTAGGTTTTACCCCAACAATGTTTTCATTAGTTTCGCTCACTCTCGAAATCAAGCATTTTACAGCAGGTTGGAGCAGCCTGTATCTCAGCACAGGAATAAGGTAGGGAAGAATTCTAAGGATCATTTTGACTGCCTCCAGAAGTTAGATCAGATGGCAAATTGGATTTGGTGCTAGGTCTTTCCCTTTAGGTTTTACCCCAACAATGTTTTCATTAGTTTCGCTCACTCTCGAAATCAAGCATTTTACAGCAGGTTGGAGCAGCCTGTATCTCAGCACAGGAATAAGGTAGGGAAGAATTCTAAGGATCATTTTGACTGCCTCCAGAAGTTAGATCAGATGGCAAATTGGATTTGGTGCTAGGTCTTTCCCTTTAGGTTTTACCCCAACAATGTTTTCATTAGTTTCGCTCACTCTCGAAATCAAGCATTTTACAGCAGGTTGGAGCAGCCTGCATCTCAGCACAGGAATAAGGTAGGGAAGAATTCTAAGGATCATTTTGACTGCCTCCAGAAGTTAGATCAGATGGCAAATTGGATTTGGTGCTAGGTCTTTCCCTTTAGGTTTTACCCCAACAATGTTTTCATTAGTTTCGCTCACTCTCGAAATCAAGCATTTTACAGCAGGTTGGAGCAGCCTGTATCTCAGCACAGGAATAAGGTAGGGAAGAATTCTAAGGATCATTTTGACTGCCTCCAGAAGTTAGATCAGATGGCAAATTGGATTTGGTGCTAGGTCTTTCCCTTTAGGTTTTACCCCAACAATGTTTTCATTAGTTTCGCTCACTCTCGAAATCAAGCATTTTACAGCAGGTTGGAGCAGCCTGTATCTCAGCACAGGAATAAGGTAGGGAAGAATTCTAAGGATCATTTTGACTGCCTCCAGAAGTTAGATCAGATGGCAAATTGGATTTGGTGCTAGGTCTTTCCCTTTAGGTTTTACCCCAACAATGTTTTCATTAGTTTCGCTCACTCTCGAAATCAAGCATTTTACAGCAGGTTGGAGCAGCCTGTATCTCAGCACAGGAATAAGGTAGGGAAGAATTCTAAGGATCATTTTGACTGCCTCCAGAAGTTAGATCAGATGGCAAATTGGATTTGGTGCTAGGTCTTTCCCTTTAGGTTTTACCCCAACAATGTTTTCATTAGTTTCGCTCACTCTCGAAATCAAGCATTTTACAGCAGGTTGGAGCAGCCTGTATCTCAGCACAGGAATAAGGTAGGGAAGAATTCTAAGGATCATTTTGACTGCCTCCAGAAGTTAGATCAGATGGCAAATTGGATTTGGTGCTAGGTCTTTCCCTTTAGGTTTTACCCCAACAATGTTTTCATTAGTTTCGCTCACTCTCGAAATCAAGCATTTTACAGCAGGTTGGAGCAGCCTGTATCTCAGCACAGGAATAAGGTAGGGAAGAATTCTAAGGATCATTTTGACTGCCTCCAGAAGTTAGATCAGATGGCAAATTGGATTTGGTGCTAGGTCTTTCCCTTTAGGTTTTACCCCAACAATGTTTTCATTAGTTTCGCTCACTCTCGAAATCAAGCATTTTACAGCAGGTTGGAGCAGCCTGTATCTCAGCACAGGAATAAGGTAGGGAAGAATTCTAAGGATCATTTTGACTGCCTCCAGAAGTTAGATCAGATGGCAAATTGGATTTGGTGCTAGGTCTTTCCCTTTAGGTTTTACCCCAACAATGTTTTCATTAGTTTCGCTCACTCTCGAAATCAAGCATTTTACAGCAGGTTGGAGCAGCCTGTATCTCAGCACAGGAATAAGGTAGGGAAGAATTCTAAGGATCATTTTGACTGCCTCCAGAAGTTAGATCAGATGGCAAATTGGATTTGGTGCTAGGTCTTTCCCTTTAGGTTTTACCCCAACAATGTTTTCATTAGTTTCGCTCACTCTCGAAATCAAGCATTTTACAGCAGGTTGGAGCAGCCTGTATCTCAGCACAGGAATAAGGTAGGGAAGAATTCAAATACTCATTTTGACTGCCTCCAGAAGTTAGATCAGATGGCAAATTGGATTTGGTGCTAGGTCTTTCCCTTTAGGTTTTACCCCAACAATGTTTTCATTAGTTTCGCTCACTCTCGAAATCAAGCATTTTACAGCAGGTTGGAGCAGCCTGTATCTCAGCACAGGAATAAGGTAGGGAAGAATTCTAAGGATCATTTTGACTGCCTCCAGAAGTTAGATCAGATGGCAAATTGGATTTGGTGCTAGGTCTTTCCCTTTAGGTTTTACCCCAACAATGTTTTCATTAGTTTCGCTCACTCTCGAAATCAAGCATTTTACAGCAGGTTGGAGCAGCCTGTATCTCAGCACAGGAATAAGGTAGGGAAGAATTCTAAGGATCATTTTGACTGCCTCCAGAAGTTAGATCAGATGGCAAATTGGATTTGGTGCTAGGTCTTTCCCTTTAGGTTTTACCCCAACAATGTTTTCATTAGTTTCGCTCACTCTCGAAATCAAGCATTTTACAGCAGGTTGGAGCAGCCTGTATCTCAGCACAGGAATAAGGTAGGGAAGAATTCTAAGGATCATTTTGACTGCCTCCAGAAGTTAGATCAGATGGCAAATTGGATTTGGTGCTAGGTCTTTCCCTTTAGGTTTTACCCCAACAATGTTTTCATTAGTTTCGCTCACTCTCGAAATCAAGCATTTTACAGCAGGTTGGAGCAGCCTGTATCTCAGCACAGGAATAAGGTAGGGAAGAATTCTAAGGATCATTTTGACTGCCTCCAGAAGTTAGATCAGATGGCAAATTGGATTTGGTGCTAGGTCTTTCCCTTTAGGTTTTACCCCAACAATGTTTTCATTAGTTTCGCTCACTCTCGAAATCAAGCATTTTACAGCAGGTTGGAGCAGCCTGTATCTCAGCACAGGAATAAGGTAGGGAAGAATTCTAAGGATCATTTTGACTGCCTCCAGAAGTTAGATCAGATGGCAAATTGGATTTGGTGCTAGGTCTTTCCCTTTAGGTTTTACCCCAACAATGTTTTCATTAGTTTCGCTCACTCTCGAAATCAAGCATTTTACAGCAGGTTGGAGCAGCCTGTATCTCAGCACAGGAATAAGGTAGGGAAGAATTCTAAGGATCATTTTGACTGCCTCCAGAAGTTAGATCAGATGGCAAATTGGATTTGGTGCTAGGTCTTTCCCTTTAGGTTTTACCCCAACAATGTTTTCATTAGTTTCGCTCACTCTCGAAATCAAGCATTTTACAGCAGGTTGGAGCAGCCTGTATCTCAGCACAGGAATAAGGTAGGGAAGAATTCTAAGGATCATTTTGACTGCCTCCAGAAGTTAGATCAGATGGCAAATTGGATTTGGTGCTAGGTCTTTCCCTTTAGGTTTTACCCCAACAATGTTTTCATTAGTTTCGCTCACTCTCGAAATCAAGCATTTTACAGCAGGTTGGAGCAGCCTGTATCTCAGCACAGGAATAAGGTAGGGAAGAATTCTAAGGATCATTTTGACTGCCTCCAGAAGTTAGATCAGATGGCAAATTGGATTTGGTGCTAGGTCTTTCCCTTTAGGTTTTACCCCAACAATGTTTTCATTAGTTTCGCTCACTCTCGAAATCAAGCATTTTACAGCAGGTTGGAGCAGCCTGTATCTCAGCACAGGAATAAGGTAGGGAAGAATTCTAAGGATCATTTTGACTGCCTCCAGAAGTTAGATCAGATGGCAAATTGGATTTGGTGCTAGGTCTTTCCCTTTAGGTTTTACCCCAACAATGTTTTCATTAGTTTCGCTCACTCTCGAAATCAAGCATTTTACAGCAGGTTGGAGCAGCCTGTATCTCAGCACAGGAATAAGGTAGGGAAGAATTCTAAGGATCATTTTGACTGCCTCCAGAAGTTAGATCAGATGGCAAATTGGATTTGGTGCTAGGTCTTTCCCTTTAGGTTTTACCCCAACAATGTTTTCATTAGTTTCGCTCACTCTCGAAATCAAGCATTTTACAGCAGGTTGGAGCAGCCTGTATCTCAGCACAGGAATAAGGTAGGGAAGAATTCTAAGGATCATTTTGACTGCCTCCAGAAGTTAGATCAGATGGCAAATTGGATTTGGTGCTAGGTCTTTCCCTTTAGGTTTTACCCCAACAATGTTTTCATTAGTTTCGCTCACTCTCGAAATCAAGCATTTTACAGCAGGTTGGAGCAGCCCTGTATCTCAGCACAGGAATAAGGTAGGGAAGAATTCAAATACTCATTTTGACTGCCTCCAGAAGTTAGATCAGATGGCAAATTGGATTTGGTGCTAGGTCCTTTCCCTTTAGGTTTTACCCCAACAATGTTTTCATTAGTTTCGCTCACTCTCGAAATCAAGCATTTTACAGCAGGTTGGAGCAGCCTGTATCTCAGCACAGGAATAAGGTAGGGAAGAATTCTAAGGATCATTTTGACTGCCTCCAGAAGTTAGATCAGATGGCAAATTGGATTTGGTGCTAGGTCTTTCCCTTTAGGTTTTACCCCAACAATGTTTTCATTAGTTTCGCTCACTCTCGAAATCAAGCATTTTACAGCAGGTTGGAGCAGCCTGTATCTCAGCACAGGAATAAGGTAGGGAAGAATTCTAAGGATCATTTTGACTGCCTCCAGAAGTTAGATCAGATGGCAAATTGGATTTGGTGCTAGGTCTTTCCCTTTAGGTTTTACCCCAACAATGTTTTCATTAGTTTCGCTCACTCTCGAAATCAAGCATTTTACAGCAGGTTGGAGCAGCCTGTATCTCAGCACAGGAATAAGGTAGGGAAGAATTCAAATACTCATTTTGACTGCCTCCAGAAGTTAGATCAGATGGCAAATTGGATTTGGTGCTAGGTCTTTCCCTTTAGGTTTTACCCCAACAATGTTTTCATTAGTTTCGCTCACTCTCGAAATCAAGCATTTTACAGCAGGTTGGAGCAGCCTGTATCTCAGCACAGGAATAAGGTAGGGAAGAATTCTAAGGATCATTTTGACTGCCTCCAGAAGTTAGATCAGATGGCAAATTGGATTTGGTGCTAGGTCTTTCCCTTTAGGTTTTACCCCAACAATGTTTTCATTAGTTTCGCTCACTCTCGAAATCAAAGCATTTTACAGCAGGTTGGAGCAGCCTGTATCTCAGCACAGGAATAAGGTAGGGAAGAATTCTAAGGATCATTTTGACTGCCTCCAG
Source organism: Melanerpes formicivorus (assembly GCF_026170545.1). NCBI lineage: Eukaryota > Metazoa > Chordata > Aves > Piciformes > Picidae > Melanerpes > Melanerpes formicivorus. Next base: position 44,947 of record NW_027143710.1, read on the forward strand.
AAGTTAGATCAGATGGCAAATTGGATTTGGTGCTAGGTCTTTCCCTTTAGGTTTTACCCCAACAATGTTTTCATTAGTTTCGCTCACTCTCGAAATCAAGCATTTTACAGCAGGTTGGAGCAGCCTGTATCTCAGCACAGGAATAAGGTAGGGAAGAATTCAAATACTCATTTTGACTGCCTCCAGAAGTTAGATCAGATGGCAAATTGGATTTGGTGCTAGGTCTTTCCCTTTAGGTTTTACCCCAACAATGTTTTCATTAGTTTCGCTCACTCTCGAAATCAAGCATTTTACAGCAGGTTGGAGCAGCCTGTATCTCAGCACAGGAATAAGGTAGGGAAGAATTCTAAGGATCATTTTGACTGCCTCCAGAAGTTAGATCAGATGGCAAATTGGATTTGGTGCTAGGTCTTTCCCTTTAGGTTTTACCCCAACAATGTTTTCATTAGTTTCGCTCACTCTCGAAATCAAGCATTTTACAGCAGGTTGGAGCAGCCTGTATCTCAGCACAGGAATAAGGTAGGGAAGAATTCTAAGGATCATTTTGACTGCCTCCAGAAGTTAGATCAGATGGCAAATTGGATTTGGTGCTAGGTCTTTCCCTTTAGGTTTTACCCCAACAATGTTTTCATTAGTTTCGCTCACTCTCGAAATCAAGCATTTTACAGCAGGTTGGAGCAGCCTGTATCTCAGCACAGGAATAAGGTAGGGAAGAATTCAAATACTCATTTTGACTGCCTCCAGAAGTTAGATCAGATGGCAAATTGGATTTGGTGCTAGGTCTTTCCCTTTAGGTTTTACCCCAACAATGTTTTCATTAGTTTCGCTCACTCTCGAAATCAAGCATTTTACAGCAGGTTGGAGCAGCCTGTATCTCAGCACAGGAATAAGGTAGGGAAGAATTCTAAGGATCATTTTGACTGCCTCCAGAAGTTAGATCAGATGGCAAATTGGATTTGGTGCTAGGTCTTTCCCTTTAGGTTTTACCCCAACAATGTTTTCATTAGTTTCGCTCACTCTCGAAATCAAGCATTTTACAGCAGGTTGGAGCAGCCTGTATCTCAGCACAGGAATAAGGTAGGGAAGAATTCTAAGGATCATTTTGACTGCCTCCAGAAGTTAGATCAGATGGCAAATTGGATTTGGTGCTAGGTCTTTCCCTTTAGGTTTTACCCCAACAATGTTTTCATTAGTTTCGCTCACTCTCGAAATCCAGCATTTTACAGCAGGTTGGAGCAGCCTGTATCTCAGCACAGGAATAAGGTAGGGAAGAATTCTAAGGATCATTTTGACTGCCTCCAGAAGTTAGATCAGATGGCAAATTGGATTTGGTGCTAGGTCTTTCCCTTTAGGTTTTACCCCAACAATGTTTTCATTAGTTTCGCTCACTCTCGAAATCAAGCATTTTACAGCAGGTTGGAGCAGCCTGTATCTCAGCACAGGAATAAGGTAGGGAAGAATTCTAAGGATCATTTTGACTGCCTCCAGAAGTTAGATCAGATGGCAAATTGGATTTGGTGCTAGGTCTTTCCCTTTAGGTTTTACCCCAACAATGTTTTCATTAGTTTCGCTCACTCTCGAAATCAAGCATTTTACAGCAGGTTGGAGCAGCCTGTATCTCAGCACAGGAATAAGGTAGGGAAGAATTCTAAGGATCATTTTGACTGCCTCCAGAAGTTAGATCAGATGGCAAATTGGATTTGGTGCTAGGTCTTTCCCTTTAGGTTTTACCCCAACAATGGTTTCATTAGTTTCGCTCACTCTCGAAATCCAGCATTTTACAGCAGGTTGGAGCAGCCTGTATCTCAGCACAGGAATAAGGTAGGGAAGAATTCTAAGGATCATTTTGACTGCCTCCAGAAGTTAGATCAGATGGCAAATTGGATTTGGTGCTAGGTCTTTCCCTTTAGGTTTTACCCCAACAATGTTTTCATTAGTTTCGCTCACTCTCGAAATCAAGCATTTTACAGCAGGTTGGAGCAGCCTGTATCTCAGCACAGGAATAAGGTAGGGAAGAATTCAAATACTCATTTTGACTGCCTCCAGAAGTTAGATCAGATAGCAAATTGGATTTGGTGCTAGGTCTTTCCCTTTAGGTTTTACCCCAACAATGTTTTCATTAGTTTCGCTCACTCTCGAAATCAAGCATTTTACAGCAGGTTGGAGCAGCCTGTATCTCAGCACAGGAATAAGGTAGGGAAGAATTCAAATACTCATTTTGACTGCCTCCAGAAGTTAGATCAGATGGCAAATTGGATTTGGTGCTAGGTCTTTCCCTTTAGGTTTTACCCCAACAATGTTTTCATTAGTTTCGCTCACTCTCGAAATCAAGCATTTTACAGCAGGTTGGAGCAGCCTGTATCTCAGCACAGGAATAAGGTAGGGAAGAATTCTAAGGATCATTTTGTCTGCCTCCAGAAGTTAGATCAGATGGCAAATTGGATTTGGTGCTAGGTCTTTCCCTTTAGGTTTTACCCCAACAACGTTTTCATTAGTTTCGCTCACTCTCGAAATCAAGCATTTTACAGCAGGTTGGAGCAGCCTGTATCTCAGCACAGGAATAAGGTAGGGAAGAATTCTAAGGATCATTTTGACTGCCTCCAGAAGTTAGATCAGATGGCAAATTGGATTTGGTGCTAGGTCTTTCCCTTTAGGTTTTACCCCAACAATGTTTTCATTAGTTTCGCTCACTCTCGAAATCAAGCATTTTACAGCAGGTTGGAGCAGCCTGTATCTCAGCACAGGAATAAGGTAGGGAAGAATTCAAATACTCATTTTGACTGCCTCCAGAAGTTAGATCAGATGGCAAATTGGATTTGGTGCTAGGTCTTTCCCTTTAGGTTTTACCCCAACAATGTTTTCATTAGTTTCGCTCACTCTCGAAATCAAGCATTTTACAGCAGGTTTGAGCAGCCTGTATCTCAGCACAGGAATAAGGTAGGGAAGAATTCTAAGGATCATTTTGACTGCCTCCAGAAGTTAGATCAGATGGCAAATTGGATTTGGTGCTAGGTCTTTCCCTTTAGGTTTTACCCCAACAATGTTTTCATTAGTTTCGCTCACTCTCAAAATCAAGCATTTTACAGCAGGTTGGAGCAGCCTGTATCTCAGCACAGGAATAAGGTAGGGAAGAATTCTAAGGATCATTTTGACTGCCTCCAGAAGTTAGATCAGATGGCAAATTGGATTTGGTGCTAGGTCTTTCCCTTTAGGTTTTACCCCAACAATGTTTTCATTAGTTTCGCTCACTCTCGAAATCAAGCATTTTACAGCAGGTTGGAGCAGCCTGTATCTCAGCACAGGAGTAAGGTAGGGAAGAATTCTAAGGATCATTTTGACTGCCTCCAGAAGTTAGATCAGATGGCAAATTGGATTTGGTGCTAGGTCTTTCCCTTTAGGTTTTACCCCAACAATGTTTTCATTAGTTTCGCTCACTCTCGAAATCAAGCATTTTACAGCAGGTTGGAGCAGCCTGTATCTCAGCACAGGAATAAGGTAGGGAAGAATTCTAAGGATCATTTTGACTGCCTCCAGAAGTTAGATCAGATGGCAAATTGGATTTGGTGCTAGGTCTTTCCCTTTAGGTTTTACCCCAACAATGTTTTCATTAGTTTCGCTCACTCTCGAAATCAAGCATTTTACAGCAGGTTGGAGCAGCCTGTATCTCAGCACAGGAATAAGGTAGGGAAGAATTCTAAGGATCATTTTGACTGCCTCCAGAAGTTAGATCAGATGGCAAATTGGATTTGGTGCTAGGTCTTTCCCTTTAGGTTTTACCCCAACAATGTTTTCATTAGTTTCGCTCACTCTCGAAATCAAGCATTTTACAGCAGGTTGGAGCAGCCTGTATCTCAGCACAGGAATAAGGTAGGGAAGAATTCTAAGGATCATTTTGACTGCCTCCAGAAGTTAGATCAGATGGCAAATTGGATTTGGTGCTAGGTCTTTCCCTTTAGGTTTTACCCCAACAATGTTTTCATTAGTTTCGCTCACTCTCGAAATCAAGCATTTTACAGCAGGTTGGAGCAGCCTGTATCTCAGCACAGGAATAAGGTAGGGAAGAATTCTAAGGATCATTTTGACTGCCTCCAGAAGTTAGATCAGATGGCAAATTGGATTTGGTGCTAGGTCTTTCCCTTTAGGTTTTACCCCAACAATGTTTTCATTAGTTTCGCTCACTCTCGAAATCAAGCATTTTACAGCAGGTTGGAGCAGCCTGTATCTCAGCACAGGAATAAGGTAGGGAAGAATTCTAAGGATCATTTTGACTGCCTCCAGAAGTTAGATCAGATGGCAAATTGGATTTGGTGCTAGGTCTTTCCCTTTAGGTTTTACCCCAACAATGTTTTCATTAGTTTCGCTCACTCTCGAAATCAAGCATTTTACAGCAGGTTGGAGCAGCCTGTATCTCAGCACAGGAATAAGGTAGGGAAGAATTCTAAGGATCATTTTGACTGCCTCCAGAAGTTAGATCAGATGGCAAATTGGATTTGGTGCTAGGTCTTTCCCTTTAGGTTTTACCCCAACAATGTTTTCATTAGTTTCGCTCACTCTCGAAATCAAGCATTTTACAGCAGGTTGGAGCAGCCTGTATCTCAGCACAGGAATAAGGTAGGGAAGAATTCTAAGGATCATTTTGACTGCCTCCAGAAGTTAGATCAGATGGCAAATTGGATTTGGTGCTAGGTCTTTCCCTTTAGGTTTTACCCCAACAATGTTTTCATTAGTTTCGCTCACTCTCGAAATCAAGCATTTTACAGCAGGTTGGAGCAGCCTGTATCTCAGCACAGGAATAAGGTAGGGAAGAATTCTAAGGATCATTTTGACTGCCTCCAGAAGTTAGATCAGATGGCAAATTGGATTTGGTGCTAGGTCTTTCCCTTTAGGTTTTACCCCAACAATGTTTTCATTAGTTTCGCTCACTCTCGAAATCAAGCATTTTACAGCAGGTTGGAGCAGCCTGTATCTCAGCACAGGAATAAGGTAGGGAAGAATTCTAAGGATCATTTTGACTGCCTCCAGAAGTTAGATCAGATGGCAAATTGGATTTGGTGCTAGGTCTTTCCCTTTAGGTTTTACCCCAACAATGTTTTCATTAGTTTCGCTCACTCTCGAAATCAAGCATTTTACAGCAGGTTGGAGCAGCCTGTATCTCAGCACAGGAATAAGGTAGGGAAGAATTCTAAGGATCATTTTGTCTGCCTCCAGAAGTTAGATCAGATGGCAAATTGGATTTGGTGCTAGGTCTTTCCCTTTAGGTTTTACCCCAACAACGTTTTCAGTAGTTTCGCTCACTCTCGAAATCAAGCATTTTACAGCAGGTTGGAGCAGCCTGTATCTCAGCACAGGAATAAGGTAGGGAAGAATTCTAAGGATCATTTTGACTGCCTCCAGAAGTTAGATCAGATGGCAAATTGGATTTGGTGCTAGGTCTTTCCCTTTAGGTTTTACCCCAACAATGTTTTCATTAGTTTCGCTCACTCTCGAAATCAAGCATTTTACAGCAGGTTGGAGCAGCCTGTATCTCAGCACAG
>NW_027143711.1:0-50478 GCF_026170545.1 Melanerpes formicivorus
AATCCAATTTGCCATCTGATCTAACTTCTGGAGGCAGTCAAAATGAGCCTTAGAATTCTTCCCTACCTTATTCCTGTGCTGAGATACAGGCTGCTCCAACCTGCTGTAAAATGCTTGATTTCGAGAGTGAAGCGAAACTAATGAAAACATTGTTGGGGTAAAACCTAAAGGGAAAAGACCTAGCACAAATCCAATTTGCCATCTGATCTAACTTCTGGAGGCAGTCAAAATGATCCTTAGAATTCTTCCCTACCTTATTCCTGTGCTGAGATACAGGCTGCTCCAACCTGCTGTAAAATGCTTGATTTCGAGAGTGAAGCGAAACTAATGAAAACATTGTTGGGGTAAAACCTAAAGGGAAAGACCTAGCACCAAATCCAATTTTGCCATCTGATCTAACTTCTGGAGGCAGTCAAAATGAGCCTTAGAATTCTTCCCTACCTTATTCCTGTGCTGAGATACAGGCTGCTCCAACCTGCTGTAAAATGCTTGATTTCGAGAGTGAGCGAAACTAATGAAAACATTGTTGGGGTTAAAAACCTAAAGGGAAAGACCTAGCACCAAATCCAATTTGCCATCTGATCTAACTTCTGGAGGCAGTCAAAATGAGCCTTAGAATTCTTCCCTACCTTATTCCTGTGCTGAGATACAGGCTGCTCCAACCTGCTGTAAAATGCTTGATTTCGAGAGTGAGCGAAACTAATGAAAACATTGTTGGGGTAAAACCTAAAGGGAAAGACTTAGCACCAAATCCAATTTGCCCATCTGATCTAACTTCTGGAGGCAGTCAAAATGATCCTTAGAATTCTTCCCTACCTTATTCCTGTGCTGAGATACAGGCTGCTCCAACCTGCTGTAAAATGCTTGATTTCGAGAGTGTGCGAAACTAATGAAAACATTGTTGGGGTAAAAACCTAAAGGGAAAGACCTAGCACCAAATCCAATTTGCCATCTGATCTAACTTCTGGAGGCAGTCAAAATGAGCCTTAGAATTCTTCCCTACCTTATTCCTGTGCTGAGATACAGGCTGCTCCAACCTGCTGTAAAATGCTTGCTTTCGAGAGTGAGCGAAACTAATGAAAACATTGTTGGGGTAAAACCTAAAGGGAAAGACCTAGCACCAAATCCAATTTGCCATCTGATCTAACTTCTGGAGCAGTCAAAATGAGCCCTTAGAATTCTTCCCTACCTTATTCCTGTGCTGAGATACAGCTGCTCCAACCTGCTGTAAAATGCTTGATTTCGAGAGTGAGCGAAACTAATGAAAACATTGTTGGGGTAAAACCTAAAGGGAAAGACCTAGCACCAAATCCAATTTGCCATCTGATCTAACTTCTGGAGGCAGTCAAAATGAGCCTTAGAATTCTTCCCTACCTTATTCCTGTGCTGAGATACAGGCTGCTCCAACCTGCTGTAAAATGCTTGATTTCGAGAGTGAGCGAAACTAATGAAAACATTGTTGGGGTAAAACCTAAAGGGAAAGACCTAGCACCAAATCCAATTTGCCATCTGATCTAACTTCTGGAGGCAGTCAAAATGAGCCTTAGAATTCTTCCCTACCTTATTCCTGTGCTGAGATACAGGCTGCTCCAACCTGCTGTAAAATGCTTGATTTCGAGAGTGAGCGAAACTAATGAAAACATTGTTGGGGTAAAACCTAAAGGGAAAGACCTAGCACCAAATCCAATTTGCCATCTGATCTAACTTCTGGAGGCAGTCAAATGAGCCTTAGAATTCCTTCCCTACCTTATTCCTGTGCTGAGATACAGGCTGCTCCAACCTGCTGTAAAATGCTTGATTTCGAGAGTGAGCGAAACTAATGAAAACATTGTTGGGGTAAAACCTAAAGGGAAAGACCTAGCACCAATCCAATTTGCCATCTGATCTAACTTCTGGAGGCAGTCAAAATGAGCCTTAGAATTCTTCCCTACCTTATTCCTGTGCTGAGATACAGGCTGCTCCAACCTGCTGTAAAATGCTTGATTTCGAGAGTGAGCGAAACTAATGAAAACATTGTTGGGGTAAAACCTAAAGGGAAAGACCTAGCACCAAATCCAATTTGCCATCTGATCTAACTTCTGGAGGCAGTCAAAATGATCCTTAGAATTCTTCCCTACCTTATTCCTGTGCTGAGATACAGGCTGCTCCAACCTGCTGTAAAAATGCTTGATTTCGAGAGTGAGCGAAACTAATGAAAACATTGTTGGGGTAAAACCTAAAGGGAAAGACCTAGCACCAAATCCAATTTGCCATCTGATCTAACTTCTGGAGGCAGTCAAAATGAGCCTTAGAATTCTTCCCTACCTTATTCCTGTGCTGAGATACAGGCTGCTCCAACCTGCTGTAAAATGCTTGATTTCGAGAGTGAGCGAAACTAATGAAAACATTGTTGGGGTAAAACCTAAAGGGAAAAGACCTAGCACCAAATCCAATTTGCCATCTGATCTAACTTCTGGAGGCAGTCAAAATGAGCCTTAGAATTCTTCCCTACCTTATTCCTGTGCTGAGATACAGGCTGCTCCAACCTGCTGTAAAGTGCTTGATTTCGAGAGTGAGCGAAACTAATGAAAAACATTGTTGGGGTAAAACCTAAAGGGAAAGACCTAGCACCAAATCCAATTTGCCATCTGATCTAACTTCTGGAGGCAGTCAAAATGAGCCTTAGAATTCTTCCCTACCTTATTCCTGTGCTGAGATACAGGCTGCTCCAACCTGCTGTAAAATGCTTGATTTCGAGAGTGAGCGAAACTAATGAAAACATTGTTGGGGTAAAACCGAAAGGAAAGACCTAGCACCAAATCCAATTTGCCATCTGATCTAACTTCTGGAGGCAGTCAAAATGAGCCTTAGAATTCTTCCCTACCTTATTCCTGTGCTGAGATACAGGCTGCTCCAACCTGCTGTAAAATGCTTGATTTCGAGAGTGAGCGAAACTAATGAAAACATTGTTGGGGTAAAACCTAAAGGGAAAGACCTAGCACCAAATCCAATTTGCCATCTGATCTAACTTCTGGAGGCAGTCAAAATGAGCCTTTGAATTCTTCCCTACCTTATTCCTGTGCTGAGATACAGGCTGCTCCAACCTGCTGTAAAATGCTTGATTTCGAGAGTGAGCGAAACTAATGAAAACATTGTTGGGGTAAAACCTAAAGGGAAAGACCTAGCACCAAATCCAATTTGCCATCTGATCTAACTTCTGGAGGCAGTCAAAATGAGCCTTAGAATTCTTCCCTACCTTATTCCTGTGCTGAGATACAGGCTGCTCCAACCTGCTGTAAAATGCTTGATTTCGAGAGTGAGCGAAACTAATGAAAACATTGTTGGGGTAAAACCTAAAGGGAAAGACCTAGCACCAAATCCAATTTGCCATCTGATCTAACTTCTGGAGGCAGTCAAAATGATCCTTAGAATTCTTCCCTACCTTATTCCTGTGCTGAGATACAGGCTGCTCCAACCTGCTGTAAAATGCTTGATTTCGAGAGTGAGCGAAACTAATGAAAAACATTGTTGGGGTAAAACCTAAAGGGAAAGACCTAGCACCAAATCCAATTTGCCATCTGATCTAACTTCTGGAGGCAGTCAAAATGAGCCTTAGAATTCTTCCTACCTTATTCCTGTGCTGAGATACAGGCTGCTCCAACCTGCTGTAAAAAGCTTGATTTCGAGAGTGAGCGAAACTAATGAAAACATTGGTTGGGGTAAAACCTAAAGGGAAAGACCTAGCACCAAATCCAATTTGCCATCTGATCTAACTTCTGGAGGCAGTCAAAATGAGCCTTAGAATTCTTCCCTACCTTATTCCTGTGCTGAGATACAGGCTGCTCCAACCTGCTGTAAAATGCTTGATTTCGAGAGTGAGCGAAACTAATGAAAACATTGTTGGGGTAAAACCTAAAGGGAAAGACCTAGCACCAAATCCAATTTGCCATCTGATCTAACTTCTGGAGGCAGTCAAAATGAGCCTTAGAATTCTTCCCTACCTTATTCCTGTGCTGAGATACAGGCTGCTCCAACCTGCTGTAAAATGCTTGATTTCGAGAGTGAGCGAAACTAATGAAAACATTGTTGGGGTAAAACCTAAAGGGAAAGACCTAGCACCAAATCCAATTTGCCATCTGATCTAACTTCTGGAGCAGTCAAAATGATCCTTAGAATTCTTCCCTACCTTATTCCTGTGCTGAGATACAGGCTGCTCCAACCTGCTGTAAAATGCTTGATTTCGAGAGTGAGCGAAACTAATGAAAACATTGTTGGGGTAAAACCTAAAGGGAAAGACCTAGCACCAAATCCAATTTGCCATCTGATCTAACTTCTGGAGGCAGTCAAAAATGATCCTTAGAATTCTTCCCTAACCTTATTCCTGTGCTGAGATACAGGCTGCTCCAACCTGCTGTAAAATGCTTGATTTCGAGAGTGAGCGAAACTAATGAAAACATTGTTGGGGTAAAACCTAAAGGGAAAGACCTAGCACCAAATCCAATTTGCCATCTGATCTAACTTCTGGAGGCAGTCAAAAATGAGCCTTAGAATTCTTCCCTACCTTATTCCTGTGCTGAGATACAGGCTGCTCCAACCTGCTGTAAAATGCTTGATTTCGAGAGTGAGCGAAACTAATGAAAACATTGTTGGGGTAAAACCTAAAGGGAAAGACCTAGCACCAAATCCAATTTGCCATCTGATCTAACTTCTGGAGGCAGTCAAAATGAGCCTTAGAATTCTTCCCTACCTTATTCCTGTGCTGAGATACAGGCTGCTCCAACCTGCTGTAAAATGCTTTGATTTCGAGAGTGAGCGAAACTAATGAAAACATTGTTGGGGGTAAAACCTAAAGGGAAAGACCTAGCACCAAATCCAATTTGCCATCTGATCTAACTTCTGGAGGCAGTCAAAATGAGCCTTTGAATTCTTCCCTACCTTATTCCTGTGCTGAGATACAGGCTGCTCCAACCTGCTGTAAAATGCTTGATTTCGAGAGTGAGCGAAACTAATGAAAACATTGTTGGGGTAAAACCTAAAGGGAAAGACCTAGCACCAAATCCAATTTGCCATCTGATCTAACTTCTGGAGGCAGTCAAAATGAGCCTTAGAATTCTTCCCTACCTTATTCCTGTGCTGAGATACAGGCTGCTCCAACCTGCTGTAAAATGCTTGCTTTCCGAGAGTGAGCGAAACTAATGAAAAACATTGTTGGGGTTAAAACCTAAAGGGAAAAGACCTAGCACCAAATCCAATTTGCCATCTGATCTAACTTCTGGAGGCAGTCAAAAATGAGCCTTAGAATTCTTCCCCTACCTTATTCCTGTGCTGAGATACAGGCTGCTCCAACCTGCTGTAAAATGCTTGATTTCGAGAGTGAGCGAAACTAATGAAAACATTGTTGGGGTAAAAACCTAAAGGGGAAAGACCTAGCACCAAATCCAATTTGCCATCTGATCTAACTTCTGGAGGCAGTCAAAATGATCCTTAGAATTCTTCCCTACCTTATTCCTGTGCTGAGATACAGGCTGCTCCAACCTGCTGTAAAATGCTTGATTTCGAGAGTGAGCGAAACTAATGAAAACATTGTTGGGGTAAAACCTAAAGGGAAAGACCTAGCACCAAATCCAATTTGCCATCTGATCTAACTTCTGGAGGCAGTCAAAATGAGCCTTAGAATTCTTCCCTACCTTATTCCTGTGCTGAGATACAGGCTGCTCCAACCTGCTGTAAAATGCTTGATTTCGAGAGTGAGCGAAACTAATGAAAACATTGTTGGGGTAAAACCTAAAGGGAAAGACCTAGCACCAAATCCAATTTGCCATCTGATCTAACTTCTGGAGGCAGTCAAAATGAGCCTTAGAATTCTTCCCTACCTTATTCCTGTGCTGAGATACAGGCTGCCTCCAACCTGCTGTAAAATGCTTGATTTCGAGAGTGAGCGAAACTAATGAAAACATTGTTGGGGTAAAACCTAAAGGGAAAGACCTAGCACCAAATCCAATTTTGCCATCTGATCTAACTTCTGGAGGCAGTCAAAATGAGCCTTAGAATTCTTCCCTACCTTATTCCCTGTGCTGGAGATACAGGCTGCTCCAACCTGCTGCAAAATGCTTGATTTCGAGAGTGAGCGAAACTAATGAAAACATTGTTGGGGTAAAACCTAAAGGGAAAGGACCTAGCACCAAATCCAATTTGCCGTCTGATCTAACTTCTGGAGGCAGTCAAAATGATCCTTAGAATTCTTCCCTACCTTATTCCTGTGCTGAGATACAGGCTGCTCCAACCTGCTGTAAAAATGCTTGATTTCGAGAGTGAGCGAAACTAATGAAAACATTGTTGGGGTAAAAACCTAAAGGGAAAGACCTAGCACCAAATCCAATTTGCCATCTGATCTAACTTCTGGAGGCAGTCAAAATGAGCCTTAGAATTCTTCCCTACCTTATTCCTGTGCTGAGATACAGGCTGCTCCAACCTGCTGTAAAATGCTTGATTTCGTAGAGTGAGCGAAACTAATGAAAACATTGTTGGGGTAAAACCTAAAGGGAAAGACCTAGCACCAAATCCAATTTACCATCTGATCTAACTTCTGGAGGCAGTCAAAATGATCCTTAGAATTCTTCCCTACCTTATTCCTGTGCTGAGATACAGGCTGCTCCAACCTGCTGTAAAATGCTTGATTTCGAGAGTGAGCGAAACTAATGAAAACATTGTTGGGGTAAAACCTAAAGGGAAAGACCTAGCACCAAATCCAATTTGCCATCTGATCTAACTTCTGGAGGCAGTCAAAATGAGCCTTAGAATTCTTCCCTACCGTATTCCTGTGCTGAGATACAGGCTGCTCCAACCTGCTGTAAAATGCTTGATTTCGAGATGTGAGCGAAACTAATGAAAATATTGTTGGGGTAAAAACCTAAAGGGAAAGACCTAGCACCAAATCCAATTTACCATCTGATCTAACTTCTGGAGGCAGTCAAAATGATCCTTAGAATTCTTCCCTACCTTATTCCTGTGCTGAGATACAGGCTGCTCCAACCTGCTGTAAAATGCTTGATTTCGAGAGTGAGCGAAACTAATGAAAACATTGTTGGGGTAAAACCTAAAGGGAAAGACCTAGCACCAAATCCAATTTGCCATCTGATCTAACTTCTGGAGGCAGTCAAAATGAGCCTTAGAATTCTTCCCTACCTTATTCCTGTGCTGAGATACAGGCTGCTCCAACCTGCTGTAAAATGCTTGATTTCGAGAGTGAGCGAAACTAATGAAAACATTGTTGGGGTAAAACCTAAAGGGAAAGACCTAGCACCAAATCCAATTTGCCATCTGATCTAACTTCTGGAGGCAGTCAAAATGAGCCTTAGAATTCTTTCCTACCTTATTCCTGTGCTGAGATACAGGCTGCTCCAACCTGCTGTAAAAATGCTTGATTTCGAGAGTGAGCGAAACTAATGAAAACATTGTTGGGGTAAAACCAACCTAAAGGGAAAGACCTAGCACCAAATCCAATTTGCCATCTGATCTAACTTCTGGAGGCAGTCAAAATGAGCCTTAGAATTCTTCCCTACCTTATTCCTGTGCTGAGATACAGGCTGCTCCAACCTGCTGTAAAATGCTTGATTTCGAGAGTGAGCGAAACTAATGAAAACATTGTTGGGGTAAAACCTAAAGGGAAAGACCTAGCACCAAATCCAATTTGCCATCTGATCTAACTTCTGGAGGCAGTCAAAATGAGCCTTTGAATTCTTCCCTACCTTATTCCTGTGCTGAGATACAGGCTGCTCCAACCTGCTGTAAAATGCTTGATTTCGAGAGTGAGCGAAACTAATGAAAACATTGTTGGGGTAAAACCTAAAGGGAAAGACCTAGCACCAAATCCAATTTGCCATCTGATCTAACTTCTGGAGGCAGTCAAAATGAGCCTTAGAATTCTTCCCTACCTTATTCCTGTGCTGAGATACAGGCTGCTCCAACCTGCTGTAAAATGCTTGATTTCGAGAGTGAGCGAAACTAATGAAAACATTGTTGGGGTAAAACCTAAAGGGAAGACCTAGCACCAAATCCAATTTGCCATCTGATCTAACTTCTGGAGGCAGTCAAAATGAGCCTTAGAATTCTTCCCTACCTTATTCCTGTGCTGAGATACAGGCTGCTCCAACCTGCTGTAAAATGCTTGATTTCGAGAGTGAGCGAAACTAATAAATAAACTTTATTAGAATAAACCAAACCAGGTTGGAAGAGACCTTCAAGATCATCGTGTCCAACCCATTAACCAATACCAACCCACCCAAACAGCTAACCCATGGCACCAAGCACCCCGTCAAGTCTCCTTCTGAACACCTTCAATGACGGCGACTCCACCACCTCCCCGGGCAACCCGTTCCATAGCGCAATCACTCTTTCTGTATAGAACTTCTTCCTAACATCCAACCTGAACCTCCCCTGGCGCAGCTTGAGACTGTGTCCTCTTGTTCTGGTACTGGGTGCCTGGGAGAAGAGACCATCATCCGCCTGTCTACAACCTCCCTTCAGGTAGTTGTAGAGAGTGATAAGGTCACCCCCTAAGTCTCCTCTTCTCCAGGCTAAGCAGCCCCAGCTCCCTCAGCCTCTCCTCATAGGGCTTGTGTTCCAAACCCCTCACCAACTTTGTTGCTCTTCTCTGGACTCGTTCCAGCAAGTCAACATCCTTCCTAAACTGAGGGGCCCAGAACTGGACACAGTACTCGAGGTGTGGCCTAACCAGTGCAGTGTACAGGGGCAGAATGACCTCCCTGCTCCTGCTGGCCACACTGTTCTTGATGCAGGCCAGGATGCCATTGGCCCTCTTGGCTGCCTGGGCACACTGCAGGCTCATGTTAAGCCTACCATCAACCAGCACCCCCAGGTCCCTCTCTGCCTGGCTGCTCTCTAGCCACTCTGACCCCAGCCTGTAGCACTGCATGGGGTTGTTGTGGCCAATGTGCAGAATTCGGCATTTGGATGTGTTAAATCTCATGCCGTTGGACTCTGCCCATCTGTCCAGCCTGTCGAGATCTCTCTGCAGAGCCTCTCTACCCTCCAGCAGATCAACTCTTGCCCCCAGCTTGGTGTCGTCAGCAAATTTTACTGATGATGGACTCAATGCCCTCATCCAGATCATCAATAAAGATGTTAAAGAGCACAGGGCCCAGCACTGATCCTTGGGGCACACCACTAGTGACTGGTTGCCAGCTGGATGTGGCACCATTCACCACCACTCTCTGGGCTCGGCCCTCCAGCCAGTTCCTAACCCATCGCAGTGTGCTCCCGTCCAAGCCATGGGCTGACAGCTTGGCCAGCAGTTTGCTATGGGGGACGGTGTCAAAGGCCTTGCTGAGGTCCAGGTAGACTACATCAACAGGCCTCCCCACATCCACCAGGCGGGTCACCTGATCATAGAAGGAGATCAGGTTGGTCAGGCAGGACCTGCCCTTCCTAAATCCATGCTGGCTAGGCCTGATCCCTTGGCCATCCTGTAAGTGTTGTGTTATTGAACTCAGGATGACCTGTTCCATGATCTTGCCTGGCACTGAGGTCAGGCTGACAGGCCTGTAATTCCCTGGCTCATCCAACCGGCCCTTCTTATGGATGGGCACCACGTTGGCCAGCTTCCAGTCCTCTGGGACCTCGCCAGTGAGCCAGGACTGCTGGAAAATTATGGAGAGTGGCTTGGCCAGCTCATCTGCCAGCTCTCTCAGCACCCTAGGATGAATCCCATCTGGTCCCATGGACTTGTGGGGATCCAAGCTGCTAAGGAGAGTTCCAACTACCGCCTCATGGAACATAGGGAAACTGTGCAGCTCCCTGGCTCCTTCTGCTAGCTCTGCAGACCAGCTGTCAGGAAGACGTTCTGCCCTTCTAGTAAAAATTGAGGCAAAGAAGGTGTTAAGTATCTCTGCCTTTTCCTTATCCTTGGTTACAATGTTCCCCTCCGTATCCACCAAGGAGTGGAGGTTTTCCTTCCCCTTCCTCTTACTATTAATGTATTTATAGAAGGACTTTTTGTTGTCCTTCACAGTAGAGGCCAGTTTAAGTTCCAAGTGTGCTTTTGCCTCCCTAATTCTCTTCCTACAAGACCTAGCAACATCCTTAAACATTCTGTGGGTTGCCTCCCCTCGCTTCCAAAGGTGATACACCCTCTTTTTTTCCCTCAGTTCCATTAAAAGTTCATGAACCATCCAGGCTGGCCGTCTGCCCCGGCGGCTCATCTTCTGGCACATTGGCACAGCCTGTCCCTGAGCCTTCAACAATTCTTCATTGAAGTAGGTCCAGCTCTCCTGGAGCCCTTTGTTTTTAAGGACTTTATCCCAAGGAACCCTCTGAATTAGTTCCTTGAGTAACCCAAAGTCTGCCCTCCGGAAGTCCAGAGTGGAGGTCTTCTTGCCGCCCCTCTTGGCTTGACCAAAAACCGAGAATTCAATTATCTCGTGGTCACTGGACCCCAAACACCCTCCAACCACCACATCACCCACCAGTCCTTCCCTGTTGGTGAAGAGGAGGTCAAGCATAGCCTTGCCCCTGGTAGGCTCTCGCAGCACCTGGGATAAGAAGCTGTCCTCCATGCATTCTAAAAACCTTCTAGACTGTCTCCTCTCTGCCGTGTTGAGTTCCCAGCAGATGTCAGGCAGGTTGAAGTCACCCATGAGAACAAGGTCCGGAGATCTTGAGACAGCCCTAAGCTGCCTATAGAATGCTTCGTCAACATCTTCCTCCTGGTTGGGTGGTCTATAACAGACTCCAACCAGGGTGTCTGCCCTGCTGGTCTTCCCTCTAATTCTTATCCACAAGCATTCAACCCGATCATCCCTAATCTCCATCTCAATGGCATCTAGTGTCTTTCTGATGTACAGGGCCACCCCTCCACCCCTTCTTCCTCGCCTGTCTCTCCTGAAGAGCTTGTAACCGTCAATTGCAGCGCTCCAGTCGTGTGAGTCGTCCCACCACGTCTCTGTGATGGCAACTATATCATAATTTTCCTGCTGCATCAAGGCTTCCAGCTCCTCCTGTTTGTTACCCATGCTTCGTGCATTAGTGTACATGCACTTCAGCTGGGCTGCTGGTTTCACCTCCAACTCTAGCTTGTCGCCCCCAGACTCTTGTCTGAGAGGACTCTCTTCAGCCCCTTCCCCCTTCGAAACTAGTTTAAAGCCCTGTCTATGAGACCCGCCAATTCCCTACCCAGGATTTTTTTTATCTTTGGGGGACAGTCCGTTCTCATATACAGTGATCTTTCCCCTTCTCTGGGACAGATGTACTCTATCTGTTGTCAGCTGGCCTGGTGCAGTGGAAAGTTTCCCAATATCAAAAAACCCAAAATTCTTTTGACTGCACCAGCCTCTAAGCCACTTGTTAACTATAGCTGCTGACCTGTTCCTTTACTGTATTTCCTCCTGCAGTTAAAGGTATTGATGAAAAAAATTATTTGTGCCCCTGACCCCTCAACCAGGTCTCCCAGGGCCCTGAAGTCATCTTTGATAGCCCTGGGAGTTCTGGTTGCAACATCATCATTCCCTAACTGCATAACTAGTAAGGGGTAGTAGTCAGAGGGCTGTACCAGTTTAGGCAGCCTACTGGTAACATCATTAACTTGGGCTCCTGGCAGACAACAGAGTTCCCTATGAGATGGGTCAGGCCGACATATAGGGCCCTCCATTCCCCTCAGAAGGGAATCACCAATAACAACTACCCTCCTCTTTTTATTGAGGGAACAGGTCCTGATGCCAGCAGAAGACTGTTTGACCTTAGGCTGCTTTGCCTTAGGCTGTTTAATCTTAGGCTGCTTAGCTTTAGGGAGAACCCCAGATGGTGTGTCCTCCGGCATCAGGACCACCTCACCCTCAATTTCCAGTGCTCCATATCTGTTTTCTAAGAGCAGTGGGGAAGGTGAGGGGAGGCAAGGAGGTTTAACTTTGCGTCTTTTGAGAGTAACCTGCGTCCATTCACCTCTGCTTTTTGAATAACCAGCCTCTGCTGGGGGAGCCTGCAGAGCCTGCTTACTCCCATTCAACTCTTTCCTCTTCTGATTCTGATTCACCTCTTTCCTCTTTTGGTCCATCTCCTTCCTCCTCTGGTTCATCTCTTTCCTCCTCTGGTTCATCTCTTTCCTACATTTCCTTACATTTCTAAGGCTAGCAAACTTATCCCTCAGTCTGGCCACCATATTAAGTAGATAGTCAACCTGCTCACACCTTATACAAGAGTTGCCCCCACTACCCTGCGTCTCAAGGGCCAGGCTCCAGCATTCTCTACAGCCAGATACCTGGACAGCTACCTGCTTCTGTTCTACCTCCGTCTGGGTCGACACTGATTTTTTAAGGGAGATTTTGCTGCGAGTTACAACCATGGCTGTCCCTGGCCACAGCACCTACTGCCAATTTAAAAACAAAAAAAAAAAAAAAAAAAAAAAAAAATGGGCGGCGCGTGAGCGTACAGGAGAATACGGGCTGCCCGACGAAGTGAACCCCCCGAGCCGCAGCAGAGCCTTTTAAATTCAGCCGCTCCCGCCGCTGGGACCACGAGTCTGACCACGTGAAAGAGCGGCTGCTCCTTCCCCGCGGCTAAAAACTCGGCAGCGATGGCGATTCCCGCAGCCCGAAAAGGAGAGCAGCGGCTGGTCCCCGGCGGTTGCTGGTCTGGGTGCTGTCTCGAGGAAGCTGCCCGACGAAGTGAACCCCCCGAGCCGCAGCAGAGCCTTTTAAATTCAGCCGCTCCCGCCGCTGGGACCACGAGTCTGACCACGTGAAAGAGCGGCTGCTCCTTCCCCGCGGCTAAAAACTCGGCAGCGATGGCGATTCCCGCAGCCCGAAAAGGAGAGCAGCGGCTGGTCCCCGGCGGTTGCTGGTCTGGGTGCTGTCTCGAGGAAGCTGCCCGACGAAGTGAACCCCCCGAGCCGCAGCAGAGCCTTTTAAATTCAGCCGCTCCCGCCGCTGGGACCACGAGTCTGACCACGTGAAAAAAAAATGAAAACATTGTTGGGGTAAAACCTAAAGGGAAAGACCTAGCACCAAATCCAATTTGCCATCTGATCTAACTTCTGGAGGCAGTCAAAATGAGCCTTAGAATTCTTCCCTACCTTATTCCTGTGCTGAGATACAGGCTGCTCCAACCTGCTGCAAAATGCTTGATTTCGAGAGTGAGCGAAACTAATGAAAACATTGTTGGGGTAAAACCTAAAGGGAAAGACCTAGCACCAAATCCAATTTGCCATCTGATCTAACTTCTGGAGGCAGTCAAAATGAGCCTTAGAATTCTTCCCTACCTTATTCCTGTGCTGAGATACAGGCTGCTCCAACCTGCTGTAAAATGCTTGATTTCGAGAGTGAGCGAAACTAATGAAAACATTGTTGGGGTAAAACCTAAAGGGAAAGACCTAGCACCAAATCCAATTTGCCATCTGATCTAACTTCTGGAGGCAGTCAAAATGATCCTTAGAATTCTTCCCTACCTTATTCCTGTGCTGAGATACAGGCTGCTCCAACCTGCTGTAAAATGCTTGATTTCGAGAGTGAGCGAAACTAATGAAAACATTGTTGGGGTAAAACCTAAAGGGAAAGACCTAGCACCAAATCCAATTTGCCATCTGATCTAACTTCTGGAGGCAGTCAAAATGATCCTTAGAATTCTTCCCTACCTTATTCCTGTGCTGAGATACAGGCTGCTCCAACCTGCTGTAAAATGCTTGATTTCGAGAGTGAGCAAAACTAATGAAAACATTGTTGGGGTAAAACCTAAAGGGAAAGACCTAGCACCAAATCCAATTTGCCATCTGATCTAACTTCTGGAGGCAGTCAAAATGAGCCTTAGAATTCTTCCCTACCTTATTCCTGTGCTGAGATACAGGCTGCTCCAACCTGCTGCAAAATGCTTGATTTCGAGAGTGAGCGAAACTAATGAAAACATTGTTGGGGGTAAAACCTAAAGGGAAAGACCTAGCACCAAATCCAATTTGCCATCTGATCTAACTTCTGGAGGCAGTCAAAATGATCCTTAGAATTCTTCCCTACCTTATTCCTGTGCTGAGATACAGGCTGCTCCAACCTGCTGTAAAATGCTTGATTTCGAGAGTGAGCGAAACTAATGAAAACATTGTTGGGGGTAAAACCTAAAGGGAAAGACCTAGCACCAAATCCAATTTGCCATCTGATCTAACTTCTGGAGGCAGTCAAAATGAGCCTTAGAATTCTTCCCTACCTTATTCCTGTGCTGAGATACAGGCTGCTCCAACCTGCTGTAAAATGCTTGATTTCGAGAGTGAGCGAAACTAATGAAAACATTGTTGGGGTAAAACCTAAAGGGAAAGACCTAGCACCAAATCCAATTTGCCATCTGATCTAACTTCTGGAGGCAGTCAAAATGAGCCTTAGAATTCTTCCCTACCTTATTCCTGTGCTGAGATACAGGCTGCTCCAACCTGCTGTAAAATGCTTGATTTCGAGAGTGAGCGAAACTAATGAAAACATTGTTGGGGTAAAACCTAAAGGGAAAGACCTAGCACCAAATCCAATTTGCCATCTGATCTAACTTCTGGAGGCAGTCAAAATGATCCTTAGAATTCTTCCCTACCTTATTCCTGTGCTGAGATACAGGCTGCTCCAACCTGCTGTAAAATGCTTGATTTCGAGAGTGAGCGAAACTAATGAAAACATTGTTGGGGTAAAACCTAAAGGGAAAGACCTAGCACCAAATCCAATTTGCCATCTGATCTAACTTCTGGAGGCAGTCAAAATGATCCTTAGAATTCTTCCCTACCTTATTCCTGTGCTGAGATACAGGCTGCTCCAACCTGCTGTAAAATGCTTGATTTCGAGAGTGAGCGAAACTAATGAAAACATTGTTGGGGTAAAACCTAAAGGGAAAGACCTAGCACCAAATCCAATTTGCCATCTGATCTAACTTCTGGAGGCAGTCAAAATGAGCCTTAGAATTCTTCCCTACCTTATTCCTGTGCTGAGATACAGGCTGCTCCAACCTGCTGCAAAATGCTTGATTTCGAGAGTGAGCGAAACTAATGAAAACATTGTTGGGGTAAAACCTAAAGGGAAAGACCTAGCACCAAATCCAATTTGCCATCTGATCTAACTTCTGGAGGCAGTCAAAATGAGCCTTAGAATTCTTCCCTACCTTATTCCTGTGCTGAGATACAGGCTGCTCCAACCTGCTGTAAAATGCTTGATTTCGAGAGTGAGCGAAACTAATGAAAACATTGTTGGGGTAAAACCTAAAGGGAAAGACCTAGCACCAAATCCAATTTGCCATCTGATCTAACTTCTGGAGGCAGTCAAAATGAGCCTTAGAATTCTTCCCTACCTTATTCCTGTGCTGAGATACAGGCTGCTCCAACCTGCTGTAAAATGCTTGATTTCGAGAGTGAGCGAAACTAATGAAAACATTGTTGGGGTAAAACCTAAAGGGAAAGACCTAGCACCAAATCCAATTTGCCATCTGATCTAACTTCTGGAGGCAGTCAAAATGAGCCTTTGAATTCTTCCCTACCTTATTCCTGTGCTGAGATACAGGCTGCTCCAACCTGCTGTAAAATGCTTGATTTCGAGAGTGAGCGAAACTAATGAAAACATTGTTGGGGTAAAACCTAAAGGGAAAGACCTAGCACCAAATCCAATTTGCCATCTGATCTAACTTCTGGAGGCAGTCAAAATGATCCTTAGAATTCTTCCCTACCTTATTCCTGTGCTGAGATACAGGCTGCTCCAACCTGCTGTAAAATGCTTGATTTCGAGAGTGAGCGAAACTAATGAAAACATTGTTGGGGTAAAACCTAAAGGGAAAGACCTAGCACCAAATCCAATTTGCCATCTGATCTAACTTCTGGAGGCAGTCAAAATGATCCTTAGAATTCTTCCCTACCTTATTCCTGTGCTGAGATACAGGCTGCTCCAACCTGCTGTAAAATGCTTGATTTCGAGAGTGAGCGAAACTAATGAAAACATTGTTGGGGTAAAACCTAAAGGGAAAGACCTAGCACCAAATCCAATTTGCCATCTGATCTAACTTCTGGAGGCAGTCAAAATGAGCATTTGAATTCTTCCCTACCTTATTCCTGTGCTGAGATACAGGCTGCTCCAACCTGCTGTAAAATGCTTGATTTCGAGAGTGAGCGAAACTAATGAAAACATTGTTGGGGTAAAACCTAAAGGGAAAGACCTAGCACCAAATCCAATTTGCCATCTGATCTAACTTCTGGAGGCAGTCAAAATGAGCCTTAGAATTCTTCCCTACCTTATTCCTGTGCTGAGATACAGGCTGCTCCAACCTGCTGTAAAATGCTTGATTTCGAGAGTGAGCGAAACTAATGAAAACATTGTTGGGGTAAAACCTAAAGGGAAAGACCTAGCACCAAATCCAATTTGCCATCTGATCTAACTTCTGGAGGCAGTCAAAATGAGCCTTTGAATTCTTCCCTACCTTATTCCTGTGCTGAGATACAGGCTGCTCCAACCTGCTGTAAAATGCTTGCTTTCGAGAGTGAGCGAAACTAATGAAAACATTGTTGGGGTAAAACCTAAAGGGAAAGACCTAGCACCAAATCAAATTTGCCATCTGATCTAACTTCTGGAGGCAGTCAAAATGAGCCTTAGAATTCTTCCCTACCTTATTCCTGTGCTGAGATACAGGCTGCTCCAACCTGCTGTAAAATGCTTGCTTTCGAGAGTGAGCGAAACTAATGAAAACATTGTTGGGGTAAAACCTAAAGGGAAAGACCTAGCACCAAATCCAATTTGCCATCTGATCTAACTTCTGGAGGCAGTCAAAATGAGCCTTAGAATTCTTCCCTACCTTATTCCTGTGCTGAGATACAGGCTGCTCCAACCTGCTGTAAAATGCTTGATTTCGAGAGTGAGCGAAACTAATGAAAACATTGTTGGGGTAAAACCTAAAGGGAAAGACCTAGCACCAAATCCAATTTGCCATCTGATCTAACTTCTGGAGGCAGTCAAAATGAGCCTTAGAATTCTTCCCTACCTTATTCCTGTGCTGAGATACAGGCTGCTCCAACCTGCTGTAAAATGCTTGATTTCGAGAGTGAGCGAAACTAATGAAAACATTGTTGGGGTAAAACCTAAAGGGAAAGACCTAGCACCAAATCCAATTTGCCATCTGATCTAACTTCTGGAGGCAGTCAAAATGAGCCTTAGAATTCTTCCCTACCTTATTCCTGTGCTGAGATACAGGCTGCTCCAACCTGCTGTAAAATGCTTGATTTCGAGAGTGAGCGAAACTAATGAAAACATTGTTGGGGTAAAACCTAAAGGGAAAGACCTAGCACCAAATCCAATTTGCCATCTGATCTAACTTCTGGAGGCAGTCAAAATGAGCCTTAGAATTCTTCCCTACCTTATTCCTGTGCTGAGATACAGGCTGCTCCAACCTGCTGTAAAATGCTTGATTTCGAGAGTGAGCGAAACTAATGAAAACATTGTTGGGGTAAAACCTAAAGGGAAAGACCTAGCACCAAATCCAATTTGCCATCTGATCTAACTTCTGGAGGCAGTCAAAATGAGCCTTAGAATTCTTCCCTACCTTATTCCTGTGCTGAGATACAGGCTGCTCCAACCTGCTGTAAAATGCTTGATTTCGAGAGTGAGCGAAACTAATGAAAACATTGTTGGGGTAAAACCTAAAGGGAAAGACCTAGCACCAAATCCAATTTGCCATCTGATCTAACTTCTGGAGGCAGTCAAAATGAGCCTTAGAATTCTTCCCTACCTTATTCCTGTGCTGAGATACAGGCTGCTCCAACCTGCTGTAAAATGCTTGATTTCGAGAGTGAGCGAAACTAATGAAAACATTGTTGGGGTAAAACCTAAAGGGAAAGACCTAGCACCAAATCCAATTTGCCATCTGATCTAACTTCTGGAGGCAGTCAAAATGAGCCTTAGAATTCTTCCCTACCTTATTCCTGTGCTGAGATACAGGCTGCTCCAACCTGCTGTAAAATGCTTGATTTCGAGAGTGAGCGAAACTAATGAAAACATTGTTGGGGTAAAACCTAAAGGGAAAGACCTAGCACCAAATCCAATTTGCCATCTGATCTAACTTCTGGAGGCAGTCAAAATGAGCCTTTGAATTCTTCCCTACCTTATTCCTGTGCTGAGATACAGGCTGCTCCAACCTGCTGTAAAATGCTTGATTTCGAGAGTGAGCGAAACTAATGAAAACATTGTTGGGGTAAAACCTAAAGGGAAAGACCTAGCACCAAATCCAATTTGCCATCTGATCTAACTTCTGGAGGCAGTCAAAATGAGCCTTTGAATTCTTCCCTACCTTATTCCTGTGCTGAGATACAGGCTGCTCCAACCTGCTGTAAAATGCTTGATTTCGAGAGTGAGCGAAACTAATGAAAACATTGTTGGGGTAAAACCTAAAGGGAAAGACCTAGCACCAAATCCAATTTGCCATCTGATCTAACTTCTGGAGGCAGTCAAAATGATCCTTAGAATTCTTCCCTACCTTATTCCTGTGCTGAGATACAGGCTGCTCCAACCTGCTGTAAAATGCTTGATTTCGAGAGTGAGCGAAACTAATGAAAACATTGTTGGGGTAAAACCTAAAGGGAAAGACCTAGCACCAAATCCAATTTGCCATCTGATCTAACTTCTGGAGGCAGTCAAAATGATCCTTAGAATTCTTCCCTACCTTATTCCTGTGCTGAGATACAGGCTGCTCCAACCTGCTGTAAAATGCTTGATTTCGAGAGTGAGCGAAACTAATGAAAACATTGTTGGGGTAAAACCTAAAGGGAAAGACCTAGCACCAAATCCAATTTGCCATCTGATCTAACTTCTGGAGGCAGTCAAAATGAGCATTTGAATTCTTCCCTACCTTATTCCTGTGCTGAGATACAGGCTGCTCCAACCTGCTGTAAAATGCTTGATTTCGAGAGTGAGCGAAACTAATGAAAACATTGTTGGGGTAAAACCTAAAGGGAAAGACCTAGCACCAAATCCAATTTGCCATCTGATCTAACTTCTGGAGGCAGTCAAAATGAGCCTTAGAATTCTTCCCTACCTTATTCCTGTGCTGAGATACAGGCTGCTCCAACCTGCTGCAAAATGCTTGATTTCGAGAGTGAGCGAAACTAATGAAAACATTGTTGGGGTAAAACCTAAAGGGAAAGACCTAGCACCAAATCCAATTTGCCATCTGATCTAACTTCTGGAGGCAGTCAAAATGATCCTTAGAATTCTTCCCTACCTTATTCCTGTGCTGAGATACAGGCTGCTCCAACCTGCTGTAAAATGCTTGATTTCGAGAGTGAGCGAAACTAATGAAAACATTGTTGGGGTAAAACCTAAAGGGAAAGACCTAGCACCAAATCCAATTTGCCATCTGATCTAACTTCTGGAGGCAGTCAAAATGAGCCTTAGAATTCTTCCCTACCTTATTCCTGTGCTGAGATACAGGCTGCTCCAACCTGCTGTAAAATGCTTGATTTCGAGAGTGAGCGAAACTAATGAAAACATTGTTGGGGTAAAACCTAAAGGGAAAGACCTAGCACCAAATCCAATTTGCCATCTGATCTAACTTCTGGAGGCAGTCAAAATGAGCCTTTGAATTCTTCCCTACCTTATTCCTGTGCTGAGATACAGGCTGCTCCAACCTGCTGTAAAATGCTTGATTTCGAGAGTGAGCGAAACTAATGAAAACATTGTTGGGGTAAAACCTAAAGGGAAAGACCTAGCACCAAATCCAATTTGCCATCTGATCTAACTTCTGGAGGCAGTCAAAATGATCCTTAGAATTCTTCCCTACCTTATTCCTGTGCTGAGATACAGGCTGCTCCAACCTGCTGTAAAATGCTTGATTTCGAGAGTGAGCGAAACTAATGAAAACATTGTTGGGGTAAAACCTAAAGGGAAAGACCTAGCACCAAATCCAATTTGCCATCTGATCTAACTTCTGGAGGCAGTCAAAATGATCCTTAGAATTCTTCCCTACCTTATTCCTGTGCTGAGATACAGGCTGCTCCAACCTGCTGTAAAATGCTTGATTTCGAGAGTGAGCGAAACTAATGAAAACATTGTTGGGGTAAAACCTAAAGGGAAAGACCTAGCACCAAATCCAATTTGCCATCTGATCTAACTTCTGGAGGCAGTCAAAATGAGCATTTGAATTCTTCCCTACCTTATTCCTGTGCTGAGATACAGGCTGCTCCAACCTGCTGTAAAATGCGTGATTTCGAGAGTGAGCGAAACTAATGAAAACATTGTTGGGGTAAAACCTAAAGGGAAAGACCTAGCACCAAATCCAATTTGCCATCTGATCTAACTTCTGGAGGCAGTCAAAATGAGCCTTAGAATTCTTCCCTACCTTATTCCTGTGCTGAGATACAGGCTGCTCCAACCTGCTGTAAAATGCTTGATTTCGAGAGTGAGCGAAACTAATGAAAACATTGTTGGGGTAAAACCTAAAGGGAAAGACCTAGCACCAAATCCAATTTGCCATCTGATCTAACTTCTGGAGGCAGTCAAAATGAGCCTTTGAATTCTTCCCTACCTTATTCCTGTGCTGAGATACAGGCTGCTCCAACCTGCTGTAAAATGCTTGCTTTCGAGAGTGAGCGAAACTAATGAAAACATTGTTGGGGTAAAACCTAAAGGGAAAGACCTAGCACCAAATCCAATTTGCCATCTGATCTAACTTCTGGAGGCAGTCAAAATGAGCCTTAGAATTCTTCCCTACCTTATTCCTGTGCTGAGATACAGGCTGCTCCAACCTGCTGTAAAATGCTTGCTTTCGAGAGTGAGCGAAACTAATGAAAACATTGTTGGGGTAAAACCTAAAGGGAAAGACCTAGCACCAAATCCAATTTGCCATCTGATCTAACTTCTGGAGGCAGTCAAAATGAGCCTTAGAATTCTTCCCTACCTTATTCCTGTGCTGAGATACAGGCTGCTCCAACCTGCTGTAAAATGCTTGATTTCGAGAGTGAGCGAAACTAATGAAAACATTGTTGGGGTAAAACCTAAAGGGAAAGACCTAGCACCAAATCCAATTTGCCATCTGATCTAACTTCTGGAGGCAGTCAAAATGAGCCTTAGAATTCTTCCCTACCTTATTCCTGTGCTGAGATACAGGCTGCTCCAACCTGCTGTAAAATGCTTGATTTCGAGAGTGAGCGAAACTAATGAAAACATTGTTGGGGTAAAACCTAAAGGGAAAGACCTAGCACCAAATCCAATTTGCCATCTGATCTAACTTCTGGAGGCAGTCAAAATGAGCCTTAGAATTCTTCCCTACCTTATTCCTGTGCTGAGATACAGGCTGCTCCAACCTGCTGTAAAATGCTTGATTTCGAGAGTGAGCGAAACTAATGAAAACATTGTTGGGGTAAAACCGAAAGGGAAAGACCTAGCACCAAATCCAATTTGCCATCTGATCTAACTTCTGGAGGCAGTCAAAATGAGCCTTAGAATTCTTCCCTACCTTATTCCTGTGCTGAGATACAGGCTGCTCCAACCTGCTGTAAAATGCTTGATTTCGAGAGTGAGCGAAACTAATGAAAACATTGTTGGGGTAAAACCTAAAGGGAAAGACCTAGCACCAAATCCAATTTGCCATCTGATCTAACTTCTGGAGGCAGTCAAAATGAGCCTTAGAATTCTTCCCTACCTTATTCCTGTGCTGAGATACAGGCTGCTCCAACCTGCTGTAAAATGCTTGATTTCGAGAGTGAGCGAAACTAATGAAAACATTGTTGGGGTAAAACCTAAAGGGAAAGACCTAGCACCAAATCCAATTTGCCATCTGATCTAACTTCTGGAGGCAGTCAAAATGAGCCTTAGAATTCTTCCCTACCTTATTCCTGTGCTGAGATACAGGCTGCTCCAACCTGCTGTAAAATGCTTGATTTCGAGAGTGAGCGAAACTAATGAAAACATTGTTGGGGTAAAACCTAAAGGGAAAGACCTAGCACCAAATCCAATTTGCCATCTGATCTAACTTCTGGAGGCAGTCAAAATGAGCCTTAGAATTCTTCCCTACCTTATTCCTGTGCTGAGATACAGGCTGCTCCAACCTGCTGTAAAATGCTTGATTTCGAGAGTGAGCGAAACTAATGAAAACATTGTTGGGGTAAAACCTAAAGGGAAAGACCTAGCACCAAATCCAATTTGCCATCTGATCTAACTTCTGGAGGCAGTCAAAATGAGCCTTTGAATTCTTCCCTACCTTATTCCTGTGCTGAGATACAGGCTGCTCCAACCTGCTGTAAAATGCTTGATTTCGAGAGTGAGCGAAACTAATGAAAACATTGTTGGGGTAAAACCTAAAGGGAAAGACCTAGCACCAAATCCAATTTGCCATCTGATCTAACTTCTGGAGGCAGTCAAAATGAGCCTTAGAATTCTTCCCTACCTTATTCCTGTGCTGAGATACAGGCTGCTCCAACCTGCTGTAAAATGCTTGATTTCGAGAGTGAGCGAAACTAATGAAAACATTGTTGGGGTAAAACCTAAAGGGAAAGACCTAGCACCAAATCCAATTTGCCATCTGATCTAACTTCTGGAGGCAGTCAAAATGAGCCTTAGAATTCTTCCCTACCTTATTCCTGTGCTGAGATACAGGCTGCTCCAACCTGCTGTAAAATGCTTGATTTCGAGAGTGAGCGAAACTAATGAAAACATTGTTGGGGTAAAACCTAAAGGGAAAGACCTAGCACCAAATCCAATTTGCCATCTGATCTAACTTCTGGAGGCAGTCAAAATGATCCTTAGAATTCTTCCCTACCTTATTCCTGTGCTGAGATACAGGCTGCTCCAACCTGCTGTAAAATGCTTGATTTCGAGAGTGAGCGAAACTAATGAAAACATTGTTGGGGTAAAACCTAAAGGGAAAGACCTAGCACCAAATCCAATTTGCCATCTGATCTAACTTCTGGAGGCAGTCAAAATGAGCATTTGAATTCTTCCCTACCTTATTCCTGTGCTGAGATACAGGCTGCTCCAACCTGCTGTAAAATGCTTGATTTCGAGAGTGAGCGAAACTAATGAAAACATTGTTGGGGTAAAACCTAAAGGGAAAGACCTAGCACCAAATCCAATTTGCCATCTGATCTAACTTCTGGAGGCAGTCAAAATGAGCCTTAGAATTCTTCCCTACCTTATTCCTGTGCTGAGATACAGGCTGCTCCAACCTGCTGCAAAATGCTTGATTTCGAGAGTGAGCGAAACTAATGAAAACATTGTTGGGGTAAAACCTAAAGGGAAAGACCTAGCACCAAATCCAATTTGCCATCTGATCTAACTTCTGGAGGCAGTCAAAATGATCCTTAGAATTCTTCCCTACCTTATTCCTGTGCTGAGATACAGGCTGCTCCAACCTGCTGTAAAATGCTTGATTTCGAGAGTGAGCGAAACTAATGAAAACATTGTTGGGGTAAAACCTAAAGGGAAAGACCTAGCACCAAATCCAATTTGCCATCTGATCTAACTTCTGGAGGCAGTCAAAATGAGCCTTAGAATTCTTCCCTACCTTATTCCTGTGCTGAGATACAGGCTGCTCCAACCTGCTGTAAAATGCTTGATTTCGAGAGTGAGCGAAACTAATGAAAACATTGTTGGGGTAAAACCTAAAGGGAAAGACCTAGCACCAAATCCAATTTGCCATCTGATCTAACTTCTGGAGGCAGTCAAAATGAGCCTTAGAATTCTTCCCTACCTTATTCCTGTGCTGAGATACAGGCTGCTCCAACCTGCTGTAAAATGCTTGATTTCGAGAGTGAGCGAAACTAATGAAAACATTGTTGGGGTAAAACCTAAAGGGAAAGACCTAGCACCAAATCCAATTTGCCATCTGATCTAACTTCTGGAGGCAGTCAAAATGATCCTTAGAATTCTTCCCTACCTTATTCCTGTGCTGAGATACAGGCTGCTCCAACCTGCTGTAAAATGCTTGATTTCGAGAGTGAGCGAAACTAATGAAAACATTGTTGGGGTAAAACCTAAAGGGAAAGACCTAGCACCAAATCCAATTTGCCATCTGATCTAACTTCTGGAGGCAGTCAAAATGATCCTTAGAATTCTTCCCTACCTTATTCCTGTGCTGAGATACAGGCTGCTCCAACCTGCTGTAAAATGCTTGATTTCGAGAGTGAGCGAAACTAATGAAAACATTGTTGGGGTAAAACCTAAAGGGAAAGACCTAGCACCAAATCCAATTTGCCATCTGATCTAACTTCTGGAGGCAGTCAAAATGAGCCTTTGAATTCTTCCCTACCTTATTCCTGTGCTGAGATACAGGCTGCTCCAACCTGCTGTAAAATGCTTGCTTTCGAGAGTGAGCGAAACTAATGAAAACATTGTTGGGGTAAAACCTAAAGGGAAAGACCTAGCACCAAATCCAATTTTCCATCTGATCTAACTTCTGGAGGCAGTCAAAATGAGCCTTAGAATTCTTCCCTACCTTATTCCTGTGCTGAGATACAGGCTGCTCCAACCTGCTGTAAAATGCTTGATTTCGAGAGTGAGCGAAACTAATGAAAACATTGTTGGGGTAAAACCTAAAGGGAAAGACCTAGCACCAAATCCAATTTGCCATCTGATCTAACTTCTGGAGGCAGTCAAAATGAGCCTTAGAATTCTTCCCTACCTTATTCCTGTGCTGAGATACAGGCTGCTCCAACCTGCTGTAAAATGCTTGATTTCGAGAGTGAGCGAAACTAATGAAAACATTGTTGGGGTAAAACCTAAAGGGAAAGACCTAGCACCAAATCCAATTTGCCATCTGATCTAACTTCTGGAGGCAGTCAAAATGAGCCTTAGAATTCTTCCCTACCTTATTCCTGTGCTGAGATACAGGCTGCTCCAACCTGCTGTAAAATGCTTGATTTCGAGAGTGAGCGAAACTAATGAAAACATTGTTGGGGTAAAACCTAAAGGGAAAGACCTAGCACCAAATCCAATTTGCCATCTGATCTAACTTCTGGAGGCAGTCAAAATGAGCCTTAGAATTCTTCCCTACCTTATTCCTGTGCTGAGATACAGGCTGCTCCAACCTGCTGTAAAATGCTTGATTTCGAGAGTGAGCGAAACTAATGAAAACATTGTTGGGGTAAAACCTAAAGGGAAAGACCTAGCACCAAATCCAATTTGCTATCTGATCTAACTTCTGGAGGCAGTCAAAATGAGCCTTTGAATTCTTCCCTACCTTATTCCTGTGCTGAGATACAGGCTGCTCCAACCTGCTGTAAAATGCTTGATTTCGAGAGTGAGCGAAACTAATGAAAACATTGTTGGGGTAAAACCTAAAGGGAAAGACCTAGCACCAAATCCAATTTGCCATCTGATCTAACTTCTGGAGGCAGTCAAAATGAGCCTTAGAATTCTTCCCTACCTTATTCCTGTGCTGAGATACAGGCTGCTCCAACCTGCTGTAAAATGCTTGATTTCGAGAGTGAGCGAAACTAATGAAAACATTGTTGGGGTAAAACCTAAAGGGAAAGACCTAGCACCAAATCCAATTTGCCATCTGATCTAACTTCTGGAGGCAGTCAAAATGATCCTTAGAATTCTTCCCTACCTTATTCCTGTGCTGAGATACAGGCTGCTCCAACCTGCTGTAAAATGCTTGATTTCGAGAGTGAGCGAAACTAATGAAAACATTGTTGGGGTAAAACCTAAAGGGAAAGACCTAGCACCAAATCCAATTTGCCATCTGATCTAACTTCTGGAGGCAGTCAAAATGAGCCTTAGAATTCTTCCCTACCTTATTCCTGTGCTGAGATACAGGCTGCTCCAACCTGCTGTAAAATGCTTGATTTCGAGAGTGAGCGAAACTAATGAAAACATTGTTGGGGTAAAACCTAAAGGGAAAGACCTAGCACCAAATCCAATTTGCTATCTGATCTAACTTCTGGAGGCAGTCAAAATGAGCCTTTGAATTCTTCCCTACCTTATTCCTGTGCTGAGATACAGGCTGCTCCAACCTGCTGTAAAATGCTTGATTTCGAGAGTGAGCGAAACTAATGAAAACATTGTTGGGGTAAAACCTAAAGGGAAAGACCTAGCACCAAATCCAATTTGCCATCTGATCTAACTTCTGGAGGCAGTCAAAATGAGCCTTTGAATTCTTCCCTACCTTATTCCTGTGCTGAGATACAGGCTGCTCCAACCTGCTGTAAAATGCTTGATTTCGAGAGTGAGCGAAACTAATGAAAACATTGTTGGGGTAAAACCTAAAGGGAAAGACCTAGCACCAAATCCAATTTGCCATCTGATCTAACTTCTGGAGGCAGTCAAAATGATCCTTAGAATTCTTCCC
This sequence comes from Melanerpes formicivorus, assembly GCF_026170545.1. NCBI lineage: Eukaryota > Metazoa > Chordata > Aves > Piciformes > Picidae > Melanerpes > Melanerpes formicivorus. The sequence continues at coordinate 26,269 of NW_027143711.1, forward strand.
TACCTTATTCCTGTGCTGAGATACAGGCTGCTCCAACCTGCTGTAAAATGCTTGATTTCGAGAGTGAGCGAAACTAATGAAAACATTGTTGGGGTAAAACCTAAAGGGAAAGACCTAGCACCAAATCCAATTTGCCATCTGATCTAACTTCTGGAGGCAGTCAAAATGATCCTTAGAATTCTTCCCTACCTTATTCCTGTGCTGAGATACAGGCTGCTCCAACCTGCTGTAAAATGCTTGATTTCGAGAGTGAGCGAAACTAATGAAAACATTGTTGGGGTAAAACCTAAAGGGAAAGACCTAGCACCAAATCCAATTTGCCATCTGATCTAACTTCTGGAGGCAGTCAAAATGATCCTTAGAATTCTTCCCTACCTTATTCCTGTGCTGAGATACAGGCTGCTCCAACCTGCTGTAAAATGCTTGATTTCGAGAGTGAGCGAAACTAATGAAAACATTGTTGGGGTAAAACCTAAAGGGAAAGACCTAGCACCAAATCCAATTTGCCATCTGATCTAACTTCTGGAGGCAGTCAAAATGAGCCTTAGAATTCTTCCCTACCTTATTCCTGTGCTGAGATACAGGCTGCTCCAACCTGCTGTAAAATGCTTGATTTCGAGAGTGAGCGAAACTAATGAAAACATTGTTGGGGTAAAACCTAAAGGGAAAGACCTAGCACCAAATCCAATTTGCCATCTGATCTAACTTCTGGAGGCAGTCAAAATGAGCCTTAGAATTCTTCCCTACCTTATTCCTGTGCTGAGATACAGGCTGCTCCAACCTGCTGTAAAATGCTTGATTTCGAGAGTGAGCGAAACTAATGAAAACATTGTTGGGGTAAAACCTAAAGGGAAAGACCTAGCACCAAATCCAATTTGCCATCTGATCTAACTTCTGGAGGCAGTCAAAATGAGCCTTAGAATTCTTCCCTACCTTATTCCTGTGCTGAGATACAGGCTGCTCCAACCTGCTGTAAAATGCTTGATTTCGAGAGTGAGCGAAACTAATGAAAACATTGTTGGGGTAAAACCTAAAGGGAAAGACCTAGCACCAAATCCAATTTGCCATCTGATCTAACTTCTGGAGGCAGTCAAAATGAGCCTTAGAATTCTTCCCTACCTTATTCCTGTGCTGAGATACAGGCTGCTCCAACCTGCTGTAAAATGCTTGATTTCGAGAGTGAGCGAAACTAATGAAAACATTGTTGGGGTAAAACCTAAAGGGAAAGACCTAGCACCAAATCCAATTTGCCATCTGATCTAACTTCTGGAGGCAGTCAAAATGAGCCTTAGAATTCTTCCCTACCTTATTCCTGTGCTGAGATACAGGCTGCTCCAACCTGCTGTAAAATGCTTGATTTCGAGAGTGAGCGAAACTAATGAAAACATTGTTGGGGTAAAACCTAAAGGGAAAGACCTAGCACCAAATCCAATTTGCCATCTGATCTAACTTCTGGAGGCAGTCAAAATGAGCCTTTGAATTCTTCCCTACCTTATTCCTGTGCTGAGATACAGGCTGCTCCAACCTGCTGTAAAATGCTTGATTTCGAGAGTGAGCGAAACTAATGAAAACATTGTTGGGGTAAAACCTAAAGGGAAAGACCTAGCACCAAATCCAATTTGCCATCTGATCTAACTTCTGGAGGCAGTCAAAATGATCCTTAGAATTCTTCCCTACCTTATTCCTGTGCTGAGATACAGGCTGCTCCAACCTGCTGTAAAATGCTTGATTTCGAGAGTGAGCGAAACTAATGAAAACATTGTTGGGGTAAAACCTAAAGGGAAAGACCTAGCACCAAATCCAATTTGCCATCTGATCTAACTTCTGGAGGCAGTCAAAATGAGCCTTAGAATTCTTCCCTACCTTATTCCTGTGCTGAGATACAGGCTGCTCCAACCTGCTGTAAAATGCTTGATTTCGAGAGTGAGCGAAACTAATGAAAACATTGTTGGGGTAAAACCTAAAGGGAAAGACCTAGCACCAAATCCAATTTGCCATCTGATCTAACTTCTGGAGGCAGTCAAAATGATCCTTAGAATTCTTCCCTACCTTATTCCTGTGCTGAGATACAGGCTGCTCCAACCTGCTGCAAAATGCTTGATTTCGAGAGTGAGCGAAACTAATGAAAACATTGTTGGGGTAAAACCTAAAGGGAAAGACCTAGCACCAAATCCAATTTGCCATCTGATCTAACTTCTGGAGGCAGTCATAATGATCCTTAGAATTCTTCCCTACCTTATTCCTGTGCTGAGATACAGGCTGCTCCAACCTGCTGTAAAAATGCTTGATTTCGAGAGTGAGCGAAACTAATGAAAACATTGTTGGGGTAAAACCTAAAGGGAAAGACCTAGCACCAAATCCAATTTGCCATCTGATCTAACTTCTGGAGGCAGTCAAAATGAGCCTTAGAATTCTTCCCTACCTTATTCCTGTGCTGAGATACAGGCTGCTCCAATCTGCTGTAAAATGCTTGATTTCGAGAGTGAGCGAAACTAATGAAAACATTGTTGGGGTAAAACCTAAAGGGAAAGACCTAGCACCAAATCTAATTTGCCATCTGATCTAACTTCTGGAGGCAGTCAAAATGAGCCTTAGAATTCTTCCCTACCTTATTCCTCTGCTGAGATACAGGCTGCTCCAACCTGCTGTAAAATGCTTGATTTCGAGAGTGAGCGAAACTAATGAAAACATTGTTGGGGTAAAACCTAAAGGGAAAGACCTAGCACCAAATCCAATTTGCCATCTGATCTAACTTCTGGAGGCAGTCAAAATGATCCTTAGAATTCTTCCCTACCTTATTCCTGTGCTGAGATACAGGCTGCTCCAACCTGCTGTAAAATGCTTGATTTCGAGAGTGAGCGAAACTAATGAAAACATTGTTGGGGTAAAACCTAAAGGGAAAGACCTAGCACCAAATCCAATTTGCCATCTGATCTAACTTCTGGAGGCAGTCAAAATGAGCCTTAGAATTCTTCCCTACCTTATTCCTGTGCTGAGATACAGGCTGCTCCAACCTGCTGTAAAATGCTTGATTTCGAGAGTGAGCGAAACTAATGAAAACATTGTTGGGGTAAAACCTAAAGGGAAAGACCTAGCACCAAATCCAATTTGCCATCTGATCTAACTTCTGGAGGCAGTCAAAATGAGCCTTAGAATTCTTCCCTACCTTATTCCTGTGCTGAGATACAGGCTGCTCCAACCTGCTGTAAAATGCTTGATTTCGAGAGTGAGCGAAACTAATGAAAACATTGTTGGGGTAAAACCTAAAGGGAAAGACCTAGCACCAAATCCAATTTGCCATCTGATCTAACTTCTGGAGGCAGTCAAAATGATCCTTAGAATTCTTCCCTACCTTATTCCTGTGCTGAGATACAGGCTGCTCCAACCTGCTGTAAAATGCTTGATTTCGAGTGTGGGCGAAACTAATGAAAACAGTGTTGGGGTAAAACCTAAAGGGAAAGACCTAGCACCAAATCCAATTTGCCATCTGATCTAACTTCTGGAGGCAGTCAAAATGAGCCTTAGAATTCTTCCCTACCTTATTCCTGTGCTGAGATACAGGCTGCTCCAACCTGCTGTAAAATGCTTGATTTCGAGAGTGAGCGAAACTAATGAAAACATTGTTGGGGTAAAACCTAAAGGGAAAGACCTAGCACCAAATCCAATTTGCCATCTGATCTAACTTCTGGAGGCAGTCAAAATGAGCCTTAGAATTCTTCCCTACCTTATTCCTGTGCTGAGATACAGGCTGCTCCAACCTGCTGTAAAATGCTTGATTTCGAGAGTGAGCGAAACTAATGAAAACATTGTTGGGGTAAAACCTAAAGGGAAAGACCTAGCACCAAATCCAATTTGCCATCTGATCTAACTTCTGGAGGCAGTCAAAATGATCCTTAGAATTCTTCCCTACCTTATTCCTGTGCTGAGATACAGGCTGCTCCAACCTGCTGTAAAATGCTTGATTTCGAGAGTGAGCGAAACTAATGAAAACATTGTTGGGGTAAAACCTAAAGGGAAAGACCTAGCACCAAATCCAATTTGCCATCTGATCTAACTTCTGGAGGCAGTCAAAATGAGCCTTAGAATTCTTCCCTACCTTATTCCTGTGCTGAGATACAGGCTGCTCCAACCTGCTGTAAAATGCTTGATTTCGAGAGTGAGCGAAACTAATGAAAACATTGTTGGGGTAAATCCTAAAGGGAAAGACCTAGCACCAAATCCAATTTGCCATCTGATCTAACTTCTGGAGGCAGTCAAAATGAGCCTTAGAATTCTTCCCTACCTTATTCCTGTGCTGAGATACAGGCTGCTCCAACCTGCTGTAAAATCCTTGATTTCGAGAGTGAGCGAAACTAATGAAAACATTGTTGGGGTAAAACCTAAAGGGAAAGACCTAGCACCAAATCCAATTTGCCATCTGATCTAACTTCTGGAGGCAGTCAAAATGAGCCTTAGAATTCTTCCCTACCTTATTCCTGTGCTGAGATACAGGCTGCTCCAACCTGCTGTAAAATGCTTGATTTCGAGAGTGAGCGAAACTAATGAAAACATTGTTGGGGTAAATCCTAAAGGGAAAGACCTAGCACCAAATCCAATTTGCCATCTGATCTAACTTCTGGAGGCAGTCAAAATGAGCCTTAGAATTCTTCCCTACCTTATTCCTGTGCTGAGATACAGGCTGCTCCAACCTGCTGTAAAATGCTTGATTTCGAGAGTGAGCGAAACTAATGAAAACATTGTTGGGGTAAAACCTAAAGGGAAAGACCTAGCACCAAATCCAATTTGCCATCTGATCTAACTTCTGGAGGCAGTCAAAATGAGCCTTAGAATTCTTCCCTACCTTATTCCTGTGCTGAGATACAGGCTGCTCCAACCTGCTGTAAAATGCTTGATTTCGAGAGTGAGCGAAACTAATGAAAACATTGTTGGGGTAAAACCTAAAGGGAAAGACCTAGCACCAAATCCAATTTGCCATCTGATCTAACTTCTGGAGGCAGTCAAAATGATCCTTAGAATTCTTCCCTACCTTATTCCTGTGCTGAGATACAGGCTGCTCCAACCTGCTGTAAAATGCTTGATTTCGAGAGTGAGCGAAACTAATGAAAACATTGTTGGGGTAAAACCTAAAGGGAAAGACCTAGCACCAAATCCAATTTGCCATCTGATCTAACTTCTGGAGGCAGTCAAAATGAGCCTTAGAATTCTTCCCTACCTTATTCCTGTGCTGAGATACAGGCTGCTCCAACCTGCTGTAAAATGCTTGATTTCGAGAGTGAGCGAAACTAATGAAAACATTGTTGGGGTAAAACCTAAAGGGAAAGACCTAGCACCAAATCCAATTTGCCATCTGATCTAACTTCTGGAGGCAGTCAAAATGAGCCTTAGAATTCTTCCCTACCTTATTCCTGTGCTGAGATACAGGCTGCTCCAACCTGCTGTAAAATCCTTGATTTCGAGAGTGAGCGAAACTAATGAAAACATTGTTGGGGTAAAACCTAAAGGGAAAGACCTAGCACCAAATCCAATTTGCCATCTGATCTAACTTCTGGAGGCAGTCAAAATGAGCCTTTGAATTCTTCCCTACCTTATTCCTGTGCTGAGATACAGGCTGCTCCAACCTGCTGTAAAATCCTTGATTTCGAGAGTGAGCGAAACTAATGAAAACATTGTTGGGGTAAAACCTAAAGGGAAAGACCTAGCACCAAATCCAATTTGCCATCTGATCTAACTTCTGGAGGCAGTCAAAATGAGCCTTTGAATTCTTCCCTACCTTATTCCTGTGCTGAGATACAGGCTGCTCCAACCTGCTGTAAAATGCTTGATTTCGAGAGTGAGCGAAACTAATGAAAACATTGTTGGGGTAAAACCTAAAGGGAAAGACCTAGCACCAAATCCAATTTGCCATCTGATCTAACTTCTGGAGGCAGTCAAAATGATCCTTAGAATTCTTCCCTACCTTATTCCTGTGCTGAGATACAGGCTGCTCCAACCTGCTGTAAAATGCTTGATTTCGAGAGTGAGCGAAACTAATGAAAACATTGTTGGGGTAAAACCTAAAGGGAAAGACCTAGCACCAAATCCAATTTGCCATCTGATCTAACTTCTGGAGGCAGTCAAAATGAGCCTTAGAATTCTTCCCTACCTTATTCCTGTGCTGAGATACAGGCTGCTCCAACCTGCTGTAAAATGCTTGATTTCGAGAGTGAGCGAAACTAATGAAAACATTGTTGGGGTAAAACCTAAAGGGAAAGACCTAGCACCAAATCCAATTTGCCATCTGATCTAACTTCTGGAGGCAGTCAAAATGAGCCTTAGAATTCTTCCCTACCTTATTCCTGTGCTGAGATACAGGCTGCTCCAACCTGCTGTAAAATGCTTGATTTCGAGAGTGAGCGAAACTAATGAAAACATTGTTGGGGTAAAACCTAAAGGGAAAGACCTAGCACCAAATCCAATTTGCCATCTCATCTAACTTCTGGAGGCAGTCAAAATGATCCTTAGAATTCTTCCCTACCTTATTCCTGTGCTGAGATACAGGCTGCTCCAACCTGCTGTAAAATGCTTGATTTCGAGAGTGAGCGAAACTAATGAAAACATTGTTGGGGTAAAACCTAAAGGGAAAGACCTAGCACCAAATCCAATTTGCCATCTGATCTAACTTCTGGAGGCAGTCAAAATGAGCCTTTGAATTCTTCCCTACCTTATTCCTGTGCTGAGATACAGGCTGCTCCAACCTGCTGTAAAATCCTTGATTTCGAGAGTGAGCGAAACTAATGAAAACATTGTTGGGGTAAAACCTAAAGGGAAAGACCTAGCACCAAATCCAATTTGCCATCTGATCTAACTTCTGGAGGCAGTCAAAATGAGCCTTAGAATTCTTCCCTACCTTATTCCTGTGCTGAGATACAGGCTGCTCCAACCTGCTGTAAAATGCTTGATTTCGAGAGTGAGCGAAACTAATGAAAACATTGTTGGGGTAAAACCTAAAGGGAAAGACCTAGCACCAAATCCAATTTGCCATCTGATCTAACTTCTGGAGGCAGTCAAAATGAGCCTTAGAATTCTTCCCTACCTTATTCCTGTGCTGAGATACAGGCTGCTCCAACCTGCTGTAAAATGCTTGATTTCGAGAGTGAGCGAAACTAATGAAAACATTGTTGGGGTAAAACCTAAAGGGAAAGACCTAGCACCAAATCCAATTTGCCATCTGATCTAACTTCTGGAGGCAGTCAAAATGATCCTTAGAATTCTTCCCTACCTTATTCCTGTGCTGAGATACAGGCTGCTCCAACCTGCTGTAAAATGCTTGATTTCGAGAGTGAGCGAAACTAATGAAAACATTGTTGGGGTAAAACCTAAAGGGAAAGACCTAGCACCAAATCCAATTTGCCATCTGATCTAACTTCTGGAGGCAGTCAAAATGAGCCTTAGAATTCTTCCCTACCTTATTCCTGTGCTGAGATACAGGCTGCTCCAACCTGCTGTAAAATGCTTGATTTCGAGAGTGAGCGAAACTAATGAAAACATTGTTGGGGTAAAACCTAAAGGGAAAGACCTAGCACCAAATCCAATTTGCCATCTGATCTAACTTCTGGAGGCAGTCAAAATGAGCCTTAGAATTCTTCCCTACCTTATTCCTGTGCTGAGATACAGGCTGCTCCAACCTGCTGTAAAATGCTTGATTTCGAGAGTGAGCGAAACTAATGAAAACATTGTTGGGGTAAAACCTAAAGGGAAAGACCTAGCACCAAATCCAATTTGCCATCTGATCTAACTTCTGGAGGCAGTCAAAATGAGCCTTAGAATTCTTCCCTACCTTATTCCTGTGCTGAGATACAGGCTGCTCCAACCTGCTGTAAAATGCTTGATTTCGAGAGTGAGCGAAACTAATGAAAACATTGTTGGGGTAAAACCTAAAGGGAAAGACCTAGCACCAAATCCAATTTGCCATCTGATCTAACTTCTGGAGGCAGTCAAAATGAGCCTTAGAATTCTTCCCTACCTTATTCCTGTGCTGAGATACAGGCTGCTCCAACCTGCTGTAAAATGCTTGATTTCGAGAGTGAGCGAAACTAATGAAAACATTGTTGGGGTAAAACCTAAAGGGAAAGACCTAGCACCAAATCCAATTTGCCATCTGATCTAACTTCTGGAGGCAGTCAAAATGAGCCTTAGAATTCTTCCCTACCTTATTCCTGTGCTGAGATACAGGCTGCTCCAACCTGCTGTAAAATGCTTGATTTCGAGAGTGAGCGAAACTAATGAAAACATTGTTGGGGTAAAACCTAAAGGGAAAGACCTAGCACCAAATCCAATTTGCCATCTGATCTAACTTCTGGAGGCAGTCAAAATGAGCCTTAGAATTCTTCCCTACCTTATTCCTGTGCTGAGATACAGGCTGCTCCAACCTGCTGTAAAATGCTTGATTTCGAGAGTGAGCGAAACTAATGAAAACATTGTTGGGGTAAAACCTAAAGGGAAAGACCTAGCACCAAATCCAATTTGCCATCTGATCTAACTTCTGGAGGCAGTCAAAATGAGCCTTAGAATTCTTCCCTACCTTATTCCTGTGCTGAGATACAGGCTGCTCCAACCTGCTGTAAAATGCTTGATTTCGAGAGTGAGCGAAACTAATGAAAACATTGTTGGGGTAAAACCTAAAGGGAAAGACCTAGCACCAAATCCAATTTGCCATCTGATCTAACTTCTGGAGGCAGTCAAAATGAGCCTTAGAATTCTTCCCTACCTTATTCCTGTGCTGAGATACAGGCTGCTCCAACCTGCTGTAAAATGCTTGATTTCGAGAGTGAGCGAAACTAATGAAAACATTGTTGGGGTAAAACCTAAAGGGAAAGACCTAGCACCAAATCCAATTTGCCATCTGATCTAACTTCTGGAGGCAGTCAAAATGAGCCTTAGAATTCTTCCCTACCTTATTCCTGTGCTGAGATACAGGCTGCTCCAACCTGCTGTAAAATGCTTGATTTCGAGAGTGAGCGAAACTAATGAAAACATTGTTGGGGTAAAACCTAAAGGGAAAGACCTAGCACCAAATCCAATTTGCCATCTGATCTAACTTCTGGAGGCAGTCAAAATGATCCTTAGAATTCTTCCCTACCTTATTCCTGTGCTGAGATACAGGCTGCTCCAACCTGCTGTAAAATGCTTGATTTCGAGAGTGAGCGAAACTAATGAAAACATTGTTGGGGTAAAACCTAAAGGGAAAGACCTAGCACCAAATCCAATTTGCCATCTGATCTAACTTCTGGAGGCAGTCAAAATGAGCCTTAGAATTCTTCCCTACCTTATTCCTGTGCTGAGATACAGGCTGCTCCAACCTGCTGTAAAATGCTTGATTTCGAGAGTGAGCGAAACTAATGAAAACATTGTTGGGGTAAAACCTAAAGGGAAAGACCTAGCACCAAATCCAATTTGCCATCTGATCTAACTTCTGGAGGCAGTCAAAATGAGCCTTAGAATTCTTCCCTACCTTATTCCTGTGCTGAGATACAGGCTGCTCCAACCTGCTGTAAAATGCTTGATTTCGAGAGTGAGCGAAACTAATGAAAACATTGTTGGGGTAAAACCGAAAGGGAAAGACCTAGCACCAAATCCAATTTGCCATCTGATCTAACTTCTGGAGGCAGTCAAAATGAGCCTTAGAATTCTTCCCTACCTTATTCCTGTGCTGAGATACAGGCTGCTCCAACCTGCTGTAAAATGCTTGATTTCGAGAGTGAGCGAAACTAATGAAAACATTGTTGGGGTAAAACCTAAAGGGAAAGACCTAGCACCAAATCCAATTTGCCATCTGATCTAACTTCTGGAGGCAGTCAAAATGAGCCTTTGAATTCTTCCCTACCTTATTCCTGTGCTGAGATACAGGCTGCTCCAACCTGCTGTAAAATGCTTGATTTCGAGAGTGAGCGAAACTAATGAAAACATTGTTGGGGTAAAACCTAAAGGGAAAGACCTAGCACCAAATCCAATTTGCCATCTGATCTAACTTCTGGAGGCAGTCAAAATGAGCCTTAGAATTCTTCCCTACCTTATTCCTGTGCTGAGATACAGGCTGCTCCAACCTGCTGTAAAATGCTTGATTTCGAGAGTGAGCGAAACTAATGAAAACATTGTTGGGGTAAAACCTAAAGGGAAAGACCTAGCACCAAATCCAATTTGCCATCTGATCTAACTTCTGGAGGCAGTCAAAATGATCCTTAGAATTCTTCCCTACCTTATTCCTGTGCTGAGATACAGGCTGCTCCAACCTGCTGTAAAATGCTTGATTTCGAGAGTGAGCGAAACTAATGAAAACATTGTTGGGGTAAAACCTAAAGGGAAAGACCTAGCACCAAATCCAATTTGCCATCTGATCTAACTTCTGGAGGCAGTCAAAATGAGCCTTAGAATTCTTCCCTACCTTATTCCTGTGCTGAGATACAGGCTGCTCCAACCTGCTGTAAAATGCTTGATTTCGAGAGTGAGCGAAACTAATGAAAACATTGTTGGGGTAAAACCTAAAGGGAAAGACCTAGCACCAAATCCAATTTCCCATCTGATCTAACTTCTGGAGGCAGTCAAAATGATCCTTAGAATTCTTCCCTACCTTATTCCTGTGCTGAGATACAGGCTGCTCCAACCTGCTGTAAAGTGCTTGATTTCGAGAGTGAGCGAAACTAATGAAAACATTGTTGGGGTAAAACCTAAAGGGAAAGACCTAGCACCAAATCCAATTTGCCATCTGATCTAACTTCTGGAGGCAGTCAAAATGAGCCTTAGAATTCTTCCCTACCTTATTCCTGTGCTGAGATACAGGCTGCTCCAACCTGCTGTAAAATGCTTGATTTCGAGAGTGAGCGAAACTAATGAAAACATTGTTGGGGTAAAACCGAAAGGGAAAGACCTAGCACCAAATCCAATTTGCCATCTGATCTAACTTCTGGAGGCAGTCAAAATGAGCCTTAGAATTCTTCCCTACCTTATTCCTGTGCTGAGATACAGGCTGCTCCAACCTGCTGTAAAATGCTTGATTTCGAGAGTGAGCGAAACTAATGAAAACATTGTTGGGGTAAAACCTAAAGGGAAAGACCTAGCACCAAATCCAATTTGCCATCTGATCTAACTTCTGGAGGCAGTCAAAATGAGCCTTTGAATTCTTCCCTACCTTATTCCTGTGCTGAGATACAGGCTGCTCCAACCTGCTGTAAAATGCTTGATTTCGAGAGTGAGCGAAACTAATGAAAACATTGTTGGGGTAAAACCTAAAGGGAAAGACCTAGCACCAAATCCAATTTGCCATCTGATCTAACTTCTGGAGGCAGTCAAAATGAGCCTTAGAATTCTTCCCTACCTTATTCCTGTGCTGAGATACAGGCTGCTCCAACCTGCTGTAAAATGCTTGATTTCGAGAGTGAGCGAAACTAATGAAAACATTGTTGGGGTAAAACCTAAAGGGAAAGACCTAGCACCAAATCCAATTTGCCATCTGATCTAACTTCTGGAGGCAGTCAAAATGATCCTTAGAATTCTTCCCTACCTTATTCCTGTGCTGAGATACAGGCTGCTCCAACCTGCTGTAAAATGCTTGATTTCGAGAGTGAGCGAAACTAATGAAAACATTGTTGGGGTAAAACCTAAAGGGAAAGACCTAGCACCAAATCCAATTTGCCATCTGATCTAACTTCTGGAGGCAGTCAAAATGAGCCTTAGAATTCTTCCCTACCTTATTCCTGTGCTGAGATACAGGCTGCTCCAACCTGCTGTAAAATGCTTGATTTCGAGAGTGAGCGAAACTAATGAAAACATTGTTGGGGTAAAACCTAAAGGGAAAGACCTAGCACCAAATCCAATTTGCCATCTGATCTAACTTCTGGAGGCAGTCAAAATGAGCCTTAGAATTCTTCCCTACCTTATTCCTGTGCTGAGATACAGGCTGCTCCAACCTGCTGTAAAATGCTTGATTTCGAGAGTGAGCGAAACTAATGAAAACATTGTTGGGGTAAAACCTAAAGGGAAAGACCTAGCACCAAATCCAATTTGCCATCTGATCTAACTTCAGGAGGCAGTCAAAATGAGCCTTAGAATTCTTCCCTACCTTATTCCTGTGCTGAGATACAGGCTGCTCCAACCTGCTGTAAAATGCTTGATTTAGAGAGTGAGCGAAACTAATGAAAACATTGTTGGGGTAAAACCTAAAGGGAAAGACCTAGCACCAAATCCAATTTGCCATCTGATCTAACTTCTGGAGGCAGTCAAAATGATCCTTAGAATTCTTCCCTACCTTATTCCTGTGCTGAGATACAGGCTGCTCCAACCTGCTGTAAAATCCTTGATTTCGAGAGTGAGCGAAACTAATGAAAACATTGTTGGGGTAAAACCTAAAGGGAAAGACCTAGCACCAAATCCAATTTGCCATCTGATCTAACTTCTGGAGGCAGTCAAAATGATCCTTAGAATTCTTCCCTACCTTATTCCTGTGCTGAGATACAGGCTGCTCCAACCTGCTGTAAAATGCTTGATTTCGAGAGTGAGCGAAACTAATGAAAACATTGTTGGGGTAAAACCTAAAGGGAAAGACCTAGCACCAAATCCAATTTGCCATCTGATCTAACTTCTGGAGGCAGTCAAAATGAGCCTTAGAATTCTTCCCTACCTTATTCCTGTGCTGAGATACAGGCTGCTCCAACCTGCTGTAAAATGCTTGATTTCGAGAGTGAGCGAAACTAATGAAAACATTGTTGGGGTAAAACCTAAAGGGAAAGACCTAGCACCAAATCCAATTTGCCATCTGATCTAACTTCTGGAGGCAGTCAAAATGAGCCTTAGAATTCTTCCCTACCTTATTCCTGTGCTGAGATACAGGCTGCTCCAACCTGCTGTAAAATGCTTGATTTCGAGAGTGAGCGAAACTAATGAAAACATTGTTGGGGTAAAACCTAAAGGGAAAGACCTAGCACCAAATCCAATTTGCCATCTGATCTAACTTCTGGAGGCAGTCAAAATGAGCCTTTGAATTCTTCCCTACCTTATTCCTGTGCTGAGATACAGGCTGCTCCAACCTGCTGTAAAATGCTTGATTTCGAGAGTGAGCGAAACTAATGAAAACATTGTTGGGGTAAAACCTAAAGGGAAAGACCTAGCACCAAATCCAATTTGCCATCTGATCTAACTTCTGGAGGCAGTCAAAATGAGCCTTAGAATTCTTCCCTACCTTATTCCTGTGCTGAGATACAGGCTGCTCCAACCTGCTGTAAAATGCTTGCTTTCGAGAGTGAGCGAAACTAATGAAAACATTGTTGGGGTAAAACCTAAAGGGAAAGACCTAGCACCAAATCCAATTTGCCATCTGATCTAACTTCTGGAGGCAGTCAAAATGATCCTTAGAATTCTTCCCTACCTTATTCCTGTGCTGAGATACAGGCTGCTCCAACCTGCTGTAAAATGCTTGATTTCGAGAGTGAGCGAAACTAATGAAAACATTGTTGGGGTAAAACCTAAAGGGAAAGACCTAGCACCAAATCCAATTTGCCATCTGATCTAACTTCTGGAGGCAGTCAAAATGATCCTTAGAATTCTTCCCTACCTTATTCCTGTGCTGAGATACAGGCTGCTCCAACCTGCTGTAAAATGCTTGATTTCGAGAGTGAGCGAAACTAATGAAAACATTGTTGGGGTAAAACCTAAAGGGAAAGACCTAGCACCAAATCCAATTTGCCATCTGATCTAACTTCTGGAGGCAGTCAAAATGAGCCTTAGAATTCTTCCCTACCTTATTCCTGTGCTGAGATACAGGCTGCTCCAACCTGCTGTAAAATGCTTGATTTCGAGAGTGAGCGAAACTAATGAAAACATTGTTGGGGTAAAACCTAAAGGGAAAGACCTAGCACCAAATCCAATTTGCCATCTGATCTAACTTCTGGAGGCAGTCAAAATGAGCCTTAGAATTCTTCCCTACCTTATTCCTGTGCTGAGATACAGGCTGCTCCAACCTGCTGTAAAATGCTTGATTTCGAGAGTGAGCGAAACTAATGAAAACATTGTTGGGGTAAAACCTAAAGGGAAAGACCTAGCACCAAATCCAATTTGCCATCTGATCTAACTTCTGGAGGCAGTCAAAATGAGCCTTAGAATTCTTCCCTACCTTATTCCTGTGCTGAGATACAGGCTGCTCCAACCTGCTGCAAAATGCTTGATTTCGAGAGTGAGCGAAACTAATGAAAACATTGTTGGGGTAAAACCTAAAGGGAAAGACCTAGCACCAAATCCAATTTGCCGTCTGATCTAACTTCTGGAGGCAGTCAAAATGATCCTTAGAATTCTTCCCTACCTTATTCCTGTGCTGAGATACAGGCTGCTCCAACCTGCTGTAAAAATGCTTGATTTCGAGAGTGAGCGAAACTAATGAAAACATTGTTGGGGTAAAACCTAAAGGGAAAGACCTAGCACCAAATCCAATTTGCCATCTGATCTAACTTCTGGAGGCAGTCAAAATGAGCCTTAGAATTCTTCCCTACCTTATTCCTGTGCTGAGATACAGGCTGCTCCAACCTGCTGTAAAATGCTTGATTTCGAGAGTGAGCGAAACTAATGAAAACATTGTTGGGGTAAAACCTAAAGGGAAAGACCTAGCACCAAATCCAATTTGCCATCTGATCTAACTTCTGGAGGCAGTCAAAATGATCCTTAGAATTCTTCCCTACCTTATTCCTGTGCTGAGATACAGGCTGCTCCAACCTGCTGTAAAATGCTTGATTTCGAGAGTGAGCGAAACTAATGAAAACATTGTTGGGGTAAAACCTAAAGGGAAAGACCTAGCACCAAATCCAATTTGCCATCTGATCTAACTTCTGGAGGCAGTCAAAATGAGCCTTAGAATTCTTCCCTACCTTATTCCTGTGCTGAGATACAGGCTGCTCCAACCTGCTGTAAAATGCTTGATTTCGAGAGTGAGCGAAACTAATGAAAACATTGTTGGGGTAAAACCTAAAGGGAAAGACCTAGCACCAAATCCAATTTACCATCTGATCTAACTTCTGGAGGCAGTCAAAATGATCCTTAGAATTCTTCCCTACCTTATTCCTGTGCTGAGATACAGGCTGCTCCAACCTGCTGTAAAATGCTTGATTTCGAGAGTGAGCGAAACTAATGAAAACATTGCTGGGGTAAAACCTAAAGGGAAAGACCTAGCACCAAATCCAATTTGCCATCTGATCTAACTTCTGGAGGCAGTCAAAATGAGCCTTAGAATTCTTCCCTACCTTATTCCTGTGCTGAGATACAGGCTGCTCCAACCTGCTGTAAAATGCTTGATTTCGAGAGTGAGCGAAACTAATGAAAACATTGTTGGGGTAAAACCTAAAGGGAAAGACCTAGCACCAAATCCAATTTGCCATCTGATCTAACTTCTGGAGGCAGTCAAAATGAGCCTTAGAATTCTTCCCTACCTTATTCCTGTGCTGAGATACAGGCTGCTCCAACCTGCTGTAAAATGCTTGATTTCGAGAGTGAGCGAAACTAATGAAAACATTGTTGGGGTAAAACCTAAAGGGAAAGACCTAGCACCAAATCCAATTTGCCATCTGATCTAACTTCTGGAGGCAGTCAAAATGAGCCTTTGAATTCTTCCCTACCTTATTCCTGTGCTGAGATACAGGCTGCTCCAACCTGCTGTAAAATGCTTGATTTCGAGAGTGAGCGAAACTAATGAAAACATTGTTGGGGTAAAACCTAAAGGGAAAGACCTAGCACCAAATCCAATTTGCCATCTGATCTAACTTCTGGAGGCAGTCAAAATGAGCCTTTGAATTCTTCCCTACCTTATTCCTGTGCTGAGATACACGCTGCTCCAACCTGCTGTAAAATGCTTGATTTCGAGAGTGAGCGAAACTAATGAAAACATTGTTGGGGTAAAACCTAAAGGGAAAGACCTAGCACCAAATCCAATTTGCCATCTGATCTAACTTCTGGAGGCAGTCAAAATGAGCCTTAGAATTCTTCCCTACCTTATTCCTGTGCTGAGATACAGGCTGCTCCAACCTGCTGTAAAATGCTTGATTTCGAGAGTGAGCGAAACTAATGAAAACATTGTTGGGGTAAAACCTAAAGGGAAAGACCTAGCACCAAATCCAATTTGCCATCTGATCTAACTTCTGGAGGCAGTCAAAATGAGCCTTAGAATTCTTCCCTACCTTATTCCTGTGCTGAGATACAGGCTGCTCCAACCTGCTGCAAAATGCTTGATTTCGAGAGTGAGCGAAACTAATGAAAACATTGTTGGGGTAAAACCTAAAGGGAAAGACCTAGCACCAAATCCAATTTGCCATCTGATCTAACTTCTGGAGGCAGTCAAAATGATCCTTAGAATTCTTCCCTACCTTATTCCTGTGCTGAGATACAGGCTGCTCCAACCTGCTGTAAAATGCTTGATTTCGAGAGTGAGCGAAACTAATGAAAACATTGTTGGGGTAAAACCTAAAGGGAAAGACCTAGCACCAAATCCAATTTGCCATCTGATCTAACTTCTGGAGGCAGTCAAAATGATCCTTAGAATTCTTCCCTACCTTATTCCTGTGCTGAGATACAGGCTGCTCCAACCTGCTGTAAAATGCTTGATTTCGAGAGTGAGCGAAACTAATGAAAACATTGTTGGGGTAAAACCTAAAGGGAAAGACCTAGCACCAAATCCAATTTGCCATCTGATCTAACTTCTGGAGGCAGTCAAAATGAGCCTTAGAATTCTTCCCTACCTTATTCCTGTGCTGAGATACAGGCTGCTCCAACCTGCTGTAAAATGCTTGATTTCGAGAGTGAGCAAAACTAATGAAAACATTGTTGGGGTAAAACCTAAAGGGAAAGACCTAGCACCAAATCCAATTTGCCATCTGATCTAACTTCTGGAGGCAGTCAAAATGAGCCTTAGAATTCTTCCCTACCTTATTCCTGTGCTGAGATACAGGCTGCTCCAACCTGCTGCAAAATGCTTGATTTCGAGAGTGAGCGAAACTAATGAAAACATTGTTGGGGTAAAACCTAAAGGGAAAGACCTAGCACCAAATCCAATTTGCCATCTGATCTAACTTCTGGAGGCAGTCAAAATGATCCTTAGAATTCTTCCCTACCTTATTCCTGTGCTGAGATACAGGCTGCTCCAACCTGCTGTAAAATGCTTGATTTCGAGAGTGAGCGAAACTAATGAAAACATTGTTGGGGTAAAACCTAAAGGGAAAGACCTAGCACCAAATCCAATTTGCCATCTGATCTAACTTCTGGAGGCAGTCAAAATGAGCCTTAGAATTCTTCCCTACCTTATTCCTGTGCTGAGATACAGGCTGCTCCAACCTGCTGTAAAATGCTTGATTTCGAGAGTGAGCGAAACTAATGAAAACATTGTTGGGGTAAAACCTAAAGGGAAAGACCTAGCACCAAATCCAATTTGCCATCTGATCTAACTTCTGGAGGCAGTCAAAATGAGCCTTAGAATTCTTCCCTACCTTATTCCTGTGCTGAGATACAGGCTGCTCCAACCTGCTGTAAAATGCTTGATTTCGAGAGTGAGCGAAACTAATGAAAACATTGTTGGGGTAAAACCTAAAGGGAAAGACCTAGCACCAAATCCAATTTGCCATCTGATCTAACTTCTGGAGGCAGTCAAAATGAGCCTTAGAATTCTTCCCTACCTTATTCCTGTGCTGAGATACAGGCTGCTCCAACCTGCTGTAAAATGCTTGATTTCGAGAGTGAGCGAAACTAATGAAAACATTGTTGGGGTAAAACCTAAAGGGAAAGACCTAGCACCAAATCCAATTTGCCATCTGATCTAACTTCTGGAGGCAGTCAAAATGAGCCTTAGAATTCTTCCCTACCTTATTCCTGTGCTGAGATACAGGCTGCTCCAACCTGCTGTAAAATGCTTGATTTCGAGAGTGAGCGAAACTAATGAAAACATTGTTGGGGTAAAACCTAAAGGGAAAGACCTAGCACCAAATCCAATTTGCCATCTGATCTAACTTCTGGAGGCAGTCAAAATGAGCCTTAGAATTCTTCCCTACCTTATTCCTGTGCTGAGATACAGGCTGCTCCAACCTGCTGTAAAATGCTTGATTTCGAGAGTGAGCGAAACTAATGAAAACATTGTTGGGGTAAAACCTAAAGGGAAAGACCTAGCACCAAATCCAATTTGCCATCTGATCTAACTTCTGGAGGCAGTCAAAATGATCCTTAGAATTCTTCCCTACCTTATTCCTGTGCTGAGATACAGGCTGCTCCAACCTGCTGTAAAATGCTTGATTTCGAGAGTGAGCGAAACTAATGAAAACATTGTTGGGGTAAAACCTAAAGGGAAAGACCTAGCACCAAATCCAATTTGCCATCTGATCTAACTTCTGGAGGCAGTCAAAATGAGCCTTAGAATTCTTCCCTACCTTATTCCTGTGCTGAGATACAGGCTGCTCCAACCTGCTGTAAAATGCTTGATTTCGAGAGTGAGCGAAACTAATGAAAACATTGTTGGGGTAAAACCTAAAGGGAAAGACCTAGCACCAAATCCAATTTACCATCTGATCTAACTTCTGGAGGCAGTCAAAATGATCCTTAGAATTCTTCCCTACCTTATTCCTGTGCTGAGATACAGGCTGCTCCAACCTGCTGTAAAATGCTTGATTTCGAGAGTGAGCGAAACTAATGAAAACATTGTTGGGGTAAAACCTAAAGGGAAAGACCTAGCACCAAATCCAATTTGCCATCTGATCTAACTTCTGGAGGCAGTCAAAATGAGCCTTAGAATTCTTCCCTACCTTATTCCTGTGCTGAGATACAGGCTGCTCCAACCTGCTGTAAAATGCTTGATTTCGAGAGTGAGCGAAACTAATGAAAACATTGTTGGGGTAAAACCTAAAGGGAAAGACCTAGCACCAAATCCAATTTGCCATCTGATCTAACTTCTGGAGGCAGTCAAAATGAGCCTTAGAATTCTTCCCTACCTTATTCCTGTGCTGAGATACAGGCTGCTCCAACCTGCTGTAAAATGCTTGATTTCGAGAGTGAGCGAAACTAATGAAAACATTGTTGGGGTAAAACCTAAAGGGAAAGACCTAGCACCAAATCCAATTTGCCATCTGATCTAACTTCTGGAGGCAGTCAAAATGAGCCTTTGAATTCTTCCCTACCTTATTCCTGTGCTGAGATACAGGCTGCTCCAACCTGCTGTAAAATGCTTGATTTCGAGAGTGAGCGAAACTAATGAAAACATTGTTGGGGTAAAACCTAAAGGGAAAGACCTAGCACCAAATCCAATTTGCCATCTGATCTAACTTCTGGAGGCAGTCAAAATGATCCTTAGAATTCTTCCCTACCTTATTCCTGTGCTGAGATACAGGCTGCTCCAACCTGCTGTAAAATGCTTGATTTCGAGAGTGAGCGAAACTAATGAAAACATTGTTGGGGTAAAACCTAAAGGGAAAGACCTAGCACCAAATCCAATTTGCCATCTGATCTAACTTCTGGAGGCAGTCAAAATGAGCCTTTGAATTCTTCCCTACCTTATTCCTGTGCTGAGATACACGCTGCTCCAACCTGCTGTAAAATGCTTGATTTCGAGAGTGAGCGAAACTAAT
The DNA here is from genome assembly GCF_026170545.1 of Melanerpes formicivorus. NCBI lineage: Eukaryota > Metazoa > Chordata > Aves > Piciformes > Picidae > Melanerpes > Melanerpes formicivorus. Next base: position 45,879 of record NW_027143711.1, read on the forward strand.
GAAAACATTGTTGGGGTAAAACCTAAAGGGAAAGACCTAGCACCAAATCCAATTTGCCATCTGATCTAACTTCTGGAGGCAGTCAAAATGAGCCTTAGAATTCTTCCCTACCTTATTCCTGTGCTGAGATACAGGCTGCTCCAACCTGCTGTAAAATGCTTGATTTCGAGAGTGAGCGAAACTAATGAAAACATTGTTGGGGTAAAACCTAAAGGGAAAGACCTAGCACCAAATCCAATTTGCCATCTGATCTAACTTCTGGAGGCAGTCAAAATGAGCCTTAGAATTCTTCCCTACCTTATTCCTGTGCTGAGATACAGGCTGCTCCAACCTGCTGTAAAATGCTTGATTTCGAGAGTGAGCGAAACTAATGAAAACATTGTTGGGGTAAAACCTAAAGGGAAAGACCTAGCACCAAATCCAATTTGCCATCTGATCTAACTTCTGGAGGCAGTCAAAATGAGCCTTAGAATTCTTCCCTACCTTATTCCTGTGCTGAGATACAGGCTGCTCCAACCTGCTGTAAAATGCTTGATTTCGAGAGTGAGCGAAACTAATGAAAACATTGTTGGGGTAAAACCTAAAGGGAAAGACCTAGCACCAAATCCAATTTGCCATCTGATCTAACTTCTGGAGGCAGTCAAAATGATCCTTAGAATTCTTCCCTACCTTATTCCTGTGCTGAGATACAGGCTGCTCCAACCTGCTGTAAAATGCTTGATTTCGAGAGTGAGCGAAACTAATGAAAACATTGTTGGGGTAAAACCTAAAGGGAAAGACCTAGCACCAAATCCAATTTGCCATCTGATCTAACTTCTGGAGGCAGTCAAAATGAGCCTTAGAATTCTTCCCTACCTTATTCCTGTGCTGAGATACAGGCTGCTCCAACCTGCTGTAAAATGCTTGATTTCGAGAGTGAGCGAAACTAATGAAAACATTGTTGGGGTAAAACCTAAAGGGAAAGACCTAGCACCAAATCCAATTTGCCATCTGATCTAACTTCTGGAGGCAGTCAAAATGAGCCTTAGAATTCTTCCCTACCTTATTCCTGTGCTGAGATACAGGCTGCTCCAACCTGCTGCAAAATGCTTGATTTCGAGAGTGAGCGAAACTAATGAAAACATTGTTGGGGTAAAACCTAAAGGGAAAGACCTAGCACCAAATCCAATTTGCCATCTGATCTAACTTCTGGAGGCAGTCAAAATGAGCCTTAGAATTCTTCCCTACCTTATTCCTGTGCTGAGATACAGGCTGCTCCAACCTGCTGTAAAATGCTTGATTTCGAGAGTGAGCGAAACTAATGAAAACATTGTTGGGGTAAAACCTAAAGGGAAAGACCTAGCACCAAATCCAATTTGCCATCTGATCTAACTTCTGGAGGCAGTCAAAATGAGCCTTAGAATTCTTCCCTACCTTATTCCTGTGCTGAGATACAGGCTGCTCCAACCTGCTGTAAAATGCTTGATTTCGAGAGTGAGCGAAACTAATGAAAACATTGTTGGGGTAAAACCTAAAGGGAAAGACCTAGCACCAAATCCAATTTGCCATCTGATCTAACTTCTGGAGGCAGTCAAAATGAGCCTTTGAATTCTTCCCTACCTTATTCCTGTGCTGAGATACAGGCTGCTCCAACCTGCTGTAAAATGCTTGATTTCGAGAGTGAGCGAAACTAATGAAAACATTGTTGGGGTAAAACCTAAAGGGAAAGACCTAGCACCAAATCCAATTTGCCATCTGATCTAACTTCTGGAGGCAGTCAAAATGAGCCTTTGAATTCTTCCCTACCTTATTCCTGTGCTGAGATACAGGCTGCTCCAACCTGCTGTAAAATGCTTGATTTCGAGAGTGAGCGAAACTAATGAAAACATTGTTGGGGTAAAACCTAAAGGGAAAGACCTAGCACCAAATCCAATTTGCCATCTGATCTAACTTCTGGAGGCAGTCAAAATGATCCTTAGAATTCTTCCCTACCTTATTCCTGTGCTGAGATACAGGCTGCTCCAACCTGCTGTAAAATGCTTGATTTCGAGAGTGAGCGAAACTAATGAAAACATTGTTGGGGTAAAACCTAAAGGGAAAGACCTAGCACCAAATCCAATTTGCCATCTGATCTAACTTCTGGAGGCAGTCAAAATGATCCTTAGAATTCTTCCCTACCTTATTCCTGTGCTGAGATACAGGCTGCTCCAACCTGCTGTAAAATGCTTGATTTCGAGAGTGAGCGAAACTAATGAAAACATTGTTGGGGTAAAACCTAAAGGGAAAGACCTAGCACCAAATCCAATTTGCCATCTGATCTAACTTCTGGAGGCAGTCAAAATGAGCATTTGAATTCTTCCCTACCTTATTCCTGTGCTGAGATACAGGCTGCTCCAACCTGCTGTAAAATGCTTGATTTCGAGAGTGAGCGAAACTAATGAAAACATTGTTGGGGTAAAACCTAAAGGGAAAGACCTAGCACCAAATCCAATTTGCCATCTGATCTAACTTCTGGAGGCAGTCAAAATGAGCCTTAGAATTCTTCCCTACCTTATTCCTGTGCTGAGATACAGGCTGCTCCAACCTGCTGTAAAATGCTTGATTTCGAGAGTGAGCGAAACTAATGAAAACATTGTTGGGGTAAAACCTAAAGGGAAAGACCTAGCACCAAATCCAATTTGCCATCTGATCTAACTTCTGGAGGCAGTCAAAATGAGCCTTAGAATTCTTCCCTACCTTATTCCTGTGCTGAGATACAGGCTGCTCCAACCTGCTGTAAAATGCTTGATTTCGAGAGTGAGCGAAACTAATGAAAACATTGTTGGGGTAAAACCTAAAGGGAAAGACCTAGCACCAAATCCAATTTGCCATCTGATCTAACTTCTGGAGGCAGTCAAAATGAGCCTTAGAATTCTTCCCTACCTTATTCCTGTGCTGAGATACAGGCTGCTCCAACCTGCTGTAAAATGCTTGATTTCGAGAGTGAGCGAAACTAATGAAAACATTGTTGGGGTAAAACCTAAAGGGAAAGACCTAGCACCAAATCCAATTTGCCATCTGATCTAACTTCTGGAGGCAGTCAAAATGAGCCTTAGAATTCTTCCCTACCTTATTCCTGTGCTGAGATACAGGCTGCTCCAACCTGCTGTAAAATGCTTGATTTCGAGAGTGAGCGAAACTAATGAAAACATTGTTGGGGTAAAACCTAAAGGGAAAGACCTAGCACCAAATCCAATTTGCCATCTGATCTAACTTCTGGAGGCAGTCAAAATGAGCCTTAGAATTCTTCCCTACCTTATTCCTGTGCTGAGATACAGGCTGCTCCAACCTGCTGTAAAATGCTTGATTTCGAGAGTGAGCGAAACTAATGAAAACATTGTTGGGGTAAAACCTAAAGGGAAAGACCTAGCACCAAATCCAATTTGCCATCTGATCTAACTTCTGGAGGCAGTCAAAATGAGCCTTAGAATTCTTCCCTACCTTATTCCTGTGCTGAGATACAGGCTGCTCCAACCTGCTGTAAAATGCTTGATTTCGAGAGTGAGCGAAACTAATGAAAACATTGTTGGGGTAAAACCTAAAGGGAAAGACCTAGCACCAAATCCAATTTGCCATCTGATCTAACTTCTGGAGGCAGTCAAAATGAGCCTTTGAATTCTTCCCTACCTTATTCCTGTGCTGAGATACAGGCTGCTCCAACCTGCTGTAAAATGCTTGATTTCGAGAGTGAGCGAAACTAATGAAAACATTGTTGGGGTAAAACCTAAAGGGAAAGACCTAGCACCAAATCCAATTTGCCATCTGATCTAACTTCTGGAGGCAGTCAAAATGATCCTTAGAATTCTTCCCTACCTTATTCCTGTGCTGAGATACAGGCTGCTCCAACCTGCTGTAAAATGCTTGATTTCGAGAGTGAGCGAAACTAATGAAAACATTGTTGGGGTAAAACCTAAAGGGAAAGACCTAGCACCAAATCCAATTTGCCATCTGATCTAACTTCTGGAGGCAGTCAAAATGATCCTTAGAATTCTTCCCTACCTTATTCCTGTGCTGAGATACAGGCTGCTCCAACCTGCTGTAAAATGCTTGATTTCGAGAGTGAGCGAAACTAATGAAAACATTGTTGGGGTAAAACCTAAAGGGAAAGACCTAGCACCAAATCCAATTTGCCATCTGATCTAACTTCTGGAGGCAGTCAAAATGAGCATTTGAATTCTTCCCTACCTTATTCCTGTGCTGAGATACAGGCTGCTCCAACCTGCTGTAAAATGCTTGATTTCGAGAGTGAGCGAAACTAATGAAAACATTGTTGGGGTAAAACCTAAAGGGAAAGACCTAGCACCAAATCCAATTTGCCATCTGATCTAACTTCTGGAGGCAGTCAAAATGAGCCTTAGAATTCTTCCCTACCTTATTCCTGTGCTGAGATACAGGCTGCTCCAACCTGCTGCAAAATGCTTGATTTCGAGAGTGAGCGAAACTAATGAAAACATTGTTGGGGTAAAACCTAAAGGGAAAGACCTAGCACCAAATCCAATTTGCCATCTGATCTAACTTCTGGAGGCAGTCAAAATGATCCTTAGAATTCTTCCCTACCTTATTCCTGTGCTGAGATACAGGC
>NW_027143712.1:0-50473 GCF_026170545.1 Melanerpes formicivorus
CAGAAGTTAGATCAGATGGCAAATTGGATTTGGTGCTAGGTCTTTCCCTTTAGGTTTTACCCCAACAATGTTTTCATTAGTTTCGCTCACTCTCGAAATCAAGCATTTTACAGCAGGCTGGAGCAGCCTGTATCTCAGCACAGGAATAAGGTAGGGAAGAATTCTAAGGATCATTTTGACTGCCTCCAGAAGTTAGATCAGATGGCAAATTGGATTTGGTGCTAGGTCTTTCCCTTTAGGTTTTACCCCAACAATGTTTTCATTAGTTTCGCTCACTCTCGAAATCAAGCATTTTACAGCAGGTTGGAGCAGCCTGTATCTCAGCACAGGAATAAGGTAGGGAAGAATTCTAAGGATCATTTTGACTGCCTCCAGAAGTTAGATCAGATGGCAAATTGGATTTGGTGCTAGGTCTTTCCCTTTAGGTTTTACCCCAACAATGTTTTCATTAGTTTCGCTCACTCTCGAAATCAAGCATTTTACAGCAGGTTGGAGCAGCCTGTATCTCAGCACAGGAATAAGGTAGGGAAGAATTCTAAGGATCATTTTGACTGCCTCCAGAAGTTAGATCAGATGGCAAATTGGATTTGGTGCTAGGTCTTTCCCTTTAGGTTTTACCCCAACAATGTTTTCATTAGTTTCGCTCACTCTCGAAATCAAGCATTTTACAGCAGGTTGGAGCAGCCTGTATCTCAGCACAGGAATAAGGTAGGGAAGAATTCTAAGGATCATTTTGACTGCCTCCAGAAGTTAGATCAGATGGCAAATTGGATTTGGTGCTAGGTCTTTCCCTTTAGGTTTTACCCCAACAATGTTTTCATTAGTTTCGCTCACTCTCGAAATCAAGCATTTTACAGCAGGTTGGAGCAGCCTGTATCTCAGCACAGGAATAAGGTAGGGAAGAATTCTAAGGATCATTTTGACTGCCTCCAGAAGTTAGATCAGATGGCAAATTGGATTTGGTGCTAGGTCTTTCCCTTTAGGTTTTACCCCAACAATGTTTTCATTAGTTTCGCTCACTCTCGAAATCAAGCATTTTACAGCAGGTTGGAGCAGCCTGTATCTCAGCACAGGAATAAGGTAGGGAAGAATTCTAAGGATCATTTTGACTGCCTCCAGAAGTTAGATCAGATGGCAAATTGGATTTGGTGCTAGGTCTTTCCCTTTAGGTTTTACCCCAACAATGTTTTCATTAGTTTCGCTCACTCTCGAAATCAAGCATTTTACAGCAGGCTGGAGCAGCCTGTATCTCAGCACAGGAATAAGGTAGGGAAGAATTCTAAGGATCATTTTGACTGCCTCCAGAAGTTAGATCAGATGGCAAATTGGATTTGGTGCTAGGTCTTTCCCTTTAGGTTTTACCCCAACAATGTTTTCATTAGTTTCGCTCACTCTCGAAATCAAGCATTTTACAGCAGGTTGGAGCAGCCTGTATCTCAGCACAGGAATAAGGTAGGGAAGAATTCTAAGGATCATTTTGACTGCCTCCAGAAGTTAGATCAGATGGCAAATTGGATTTGGTGCTAGGTCTTTCCCTTTAGGTTTTACCCCAACAATGTTTTCATTAGTTTCGCTCACTCTCGAAATCAAGCATTTTACAGCAGGCTGGAGCAGCCTGTATCTCAGCACAGGAATAAGGTAGGGAAGAATTCTAAGGATCATTTTGACTGCCTCCAGAAGTTAGATCAGATGGCAAATTGGATTTGGTGCTAGGTCTTTCCCTTTAGGTTTTACCCCAACAATGTTTTCATTAGTTTCGCTCACTCTCGAAATCAAGCATTTTACAGCAGGTTGGAGCAGCCTGTATCTCAGCACAGGAATAAGGTAGGGAAGAATTCTAAGGATCATTTTGACTGCCTCCAGAAGTTAGATCAGATGGCAAATTGGATTTGGTGCTAGGTCTTTCCCTTTAGGTTTTACCCCAACAATGTTTTTCATTAGTTTCGCTCACTCTCGAAATCAAGCATTTTACAGCAGGTTGGAGCAGCCTGTATCTCAGCACAGGAATAAGGTAGGGAAGAATTCTAAGGATCATTTTGACTGCCTCCAGAAGTTAGATCAGATGGCAAATTGGATTTGGTGCTAGGTCTTTCCCTTTAGGTTTTACCCCAACAATGTTTTCATTAGTTTCGCTCACTCTCGAAATCAAGCATTTTACAGCAGGTTGGAGCAGCCTGTATCTCAGCACAGGAATAAGGTAGGGAAGAATTCTAAGGATCATTTTGACTGCCTCCAGAAGTTAGATCAGATGGCAAATTGGATTTGGTGCTAGGTCTTTCCCTTTAGGTTTTACCCCAACAATGTTTTCATTAGTTTCGCTCACTCTCGAAATCAAGCATTTTACAGCAGGTTGGAGCAGCCTGTATCTCAGCACAGGAATAAGGTAGGGAAGAATTCTAAGGATCATTTTGACTGCCTCCAGAAGTTAGATCAGATGGCAAATTGGATTTGGTGCTAGGTCTTTCCCTTTAGGTTTTACCCCAACAATGTTTTCATTAGTTTCGCTCACTCTCGAAATCAAGCATTTTACAGCAGGTTGGAGCAGCCTGTATCTCAGCACAGGAATAAGGTAGGGAAGAATTCTAAGGATCATTTTGACTGCCTCCAGAAGTTAGATCAGATGGCAAATTGGATTTGGTGCTAGGTCTTTCCCTTTAGGTTTTACCCCAACAATGTTTTCATTAGTTTCGCTCACTCTCGAAATCAAGCATTTTACAGCAGGTTGGAGCAGCCTGTATCTCAGCACAGGAATAAGGTAGGGAAGAATTCTAAGGATCATTTTGACTGCCTCCAGAAGTTAGATCAGATGGCAAATTGGATTTGGTGCTAGGTCTTTCCCTTTAGGTTTTACCCCAACAATGTTTTCATTAGTTTCGCTCACTCTCGAAATCAAGCATTTTACAGCAGGCTGGAGCAGCCTGTATCTCAGCACAGGAATAAGGTAGGGAAGAATTCTAAGGATCATTTTGACTGCCTCCAGAAGTTAGATCAGATGGCAAATTGGATTTGGTGCTAGGTCTTTCCCTTTAGGTTTTACCCCAACAATGTTTTCATTAGTTTTGCTCACTCTCGAAATCAAGCATTTTACAGCAGGCTGGAGCAGCCTGTATCTCAGCACAGGAATAAGGTAGGGAAGAATTCTAAGGATCATTTTGACTGCCTCCAGAAGTTAGATCAGATGGCAAATTGGATTTGGTGCTAGGTCTTTCCCTTTAGGTTTTACCCCAACAATGTTTTCATTAGTTTCGCTCACTCTCGAAATCAAGCATTTTACAGCAGGTTGGAGCAGCCTGTATCTCAGCACAGGAATAAGGTAGGGAAGAATTCTAAGGATCATTTTGACTGCCTCCAGAAGTTAGATCAGATGGCAAATTGGATTTGGTGCTAGGTCTTTCCCTTTAGGTTTTACCCCAACAATGTTTTCATTAGTTTCGCTCACTCTCGAAATCAAGCATTTTACAGCAGGTTGGAGCAGCCTGTATCTCAGCACAGGAATAAGGTAGGGAAGAATTCTAAGGATCATTTTGACTGCCTCCAGAAGTTAGATCAGATGGCAAATTGGATTTGGTGCTAGGTCTTTCCCTTTAGGTTTTACCCCAACAATGTTTTCATTAGTTTCGCTCACTCTCGAAATCAAGCATTTTACAGCAGGTTGGAGCAGCCTGTATCTCAGCACAGGAATAAGGTAGGGAAGAATTCTAAGGATCATTTTGACTGCCTCCAGAAGTTAGATCAGATGGCAAATTGGATTTGGTGCTAGGTCTTTCCCTTTAGGTTTTACCCCAACAATGTTTTCATTAGTTTCGCTCACTCTCGAAATCAAGCATTTTACAGCAGGTTGGAGCAGCCTGTATCTCAGCACAGGAATAAGGTAGGGAAGAATTCTAAGGATCATTTTGACTGCCTCCAGAAGTTAGATCAGATGGCAAATTGGATTTGGTGCTAGGTCTTTCCCTTTAGGTTTTACCCCAACAATGTTTTCATTAGTTTCGCTCACTCTCGAAATCAAGCATTTTACAGCAGGTTGGAGCAGCCTGTATCTCAGCACAGGAATAAGGTAGGGAAGAATTCTAAGGATCATTTTGACTGCCTCCAGAAGTTAGATCAGATGGCAAATTGGATTTGGTGCTAGGTCTTTCCCTTTAGGTTTTACCCCAACAATGTTTTCATTAGTTTCGCTCACTCTCGAAATCAAGCATTTTACAGCAGGTTGGAGCAGCCTGTATCTCAGCACAGGAATAAGGTAGGGAAGAATTCTAAGGATCATTTTGACTGCCTCCAGAAGTTAGATCAGATGGCAAATTGGATTTGGTGCTAGGTCTTTCCCTTTAGGTTTTACCCCAACAATGTTTTCATTAGTTTCGCTCACTCTCGAAATCAAGCATTTTACAGCAGGTTGGAGCAGCCTGTATCTCAGCACAGGAATAAGGTAGGGAAGAATTCTAAGGATCATTTTGACTGCCTCCAGAAGTTAGATCAGATGGCAAATTGGATTTGGTGCTAGGTCTTTCCCTTTAGGTTTTACCCCAACAATGTTTTCATTAGTTTCGCTCACTCTCGAAATCAAGCATTTTACAGCAGGCTGGAGCAGCCTGTATCTCAGCACAGGAATAAGGTAGGGAAGAATTCTAAGGATCATTTTGACTGCCTCCAGAAGTTAGATCAGATGGCAAATTGGATTTGGTGCTAGGTCTTTCCCTTTAGGTTTTACCCCAACAATGTTTTCATTAGTTTCGCTCACTCTCGAAATCAAGCATTTTACAGCAGGTTGGAGCAGCCTGTATCTCAGCACAGGAATAAGGTAGGGAAGAATTCTAAGGATCATTTTGACTGCCTCCAGAAGTTAGATCAGATGGCAAATTGGATTTGGTGCTAGGTCTTTCCCTTTAGGTTTTACCCCAACAATGTTTTCATTAGTTTCGCTCACTCTCGAAATCAAGCATTTTACAGCAGGTTGGAGCAGCCTGTATCTCAGCACAGGAATAAGGTAGGGAAGAATTCTAAGGATCATTTTGACTGCCTCCAGAAGTTAGATCAGATGGCAAATTGGATTTGGTGCTAGGTCTTTCCCTTTAGGTTTTACCCCAACAATGTTTTCATTAGTTTCGCTCACTCTCGAAATCAAGCATTTTACAGCAGGTTGGAGCAGCCTGTATCTCAGCACAGGAATAAGGTAGGGAAGAATTCTAAGGATCATTTTGGCTGCCTCCAGAAGTTAGATCAGATGGCAAATTGGATTTGGTGCTAGGTCTTTCCCTTTAGGTTTTACCCCAACAATGTTTTCATTAGTTTCGCTCACTCTCGAAATCAAGCATTTTACAGCAGGTTGGAGCAGCCTGTATCTCAGCACAGGAATAAGGTAGGGAAGAATTCTAAGGATCATTTTGACTGCCTCCAGAAGTTAGATCAGATGGCAAATTGGATTTGGTGCTAGGTCTTTCCCTTTAGGTTTTACCCCAACAATGTTTTCATTAGTTTCGCTCACTCTCGAAATCAAGCATTTTACAGCAGGTTGGAGCAGCCTGTATCTCAGCACAGGAATAAGGTAGGGAAGAATTCTAAGGATCATTTTGACTGCCTCCAGAAGTTAGATCAGATGGCAAATTGGATTTGGTGCTAGGTCTTTCCCTTTAGGTTTTACCCCAACAATGTTTTCATTAGTTTCGCTCACTCTCGAAATCAAGCATTTTACAGCAGGTTGGAGCAGCCTGTATCTCAGCACAGGAATAAGGTAGGGAAGAATTCTAAGGCTCATTTTGACTGCCTCCAGAAGTTAGATCAGATGGCAAATTGGATTTGGTGCTAGGTCTTTCCCTTTAGGTTTTACCCCAACAATGTTTTCATTAGTTTCGCTCACTCTCGAAATCAAGCATTTTACAGCAGGTTGGAGCAGCCTGTATCTCAGCACAGGAATAAGGTAGGGAAGAATTCTAAGGATCATTTTGACTGCCTCCAGAAGTTAGATCAGATGGCAAATTGGATTTGGTGCTAGGTCTTTCCCTTTAGGTTTTACCCCAACAATGTTTTCATTAGTTTCGCTCACTCTCGAAATCAAGCATTTTACAGCAGGTTGGAGCAGCCTGTATCTCAGCACAGGAATAAGGTAGGGAAGAATTCTAAGGATCATTTTGACTGCCTCCAGAAGTTAGATCAGATGGCAAATTGGATTTGGTGCTAGGTCTTTCCCTTTAGGTTTTACCCCAACAATGTTTTCATTAGTTTCGCTCACTCTCGAAATCAAGCATTTTACAGCAGGTTGGAGCAGCCTGTATCTCAGCACAGGAATAAGGTAGGGAAGAATTCTAAGGATCATTTTGACTGCCTCCAGAAGTTAGATCAGATGGCAAATTGGATTTGGTGCTAGGTCTTTCCCTTTAGGTTTTACCCCAACAATGTTTTCATTAGTTTCGCTCACTCTCGAAATCAAGCATTTTACAGCAGGTTGGAGCAGCCTGTATCTCAGCACAGGAATAAGGTAGGGAAGAATTCTAAGGATCATTTTGACTGCCTCCAGAAGTTAGATCAGATGGCAAATTGGATTTGGTGCTAGGTCTTTCCCTTTAGGTTTTACCCCAACAATGTTTTCATTAGTTTCGCTCACTCTCGAAATCAAGCATTTTACAGCAGGTTGGAGCAGCCTGTATCTCAGCACAGGAATAAGGTAGGGAAGAATTCTAAGGATCATTTTGACTGCCTCCAGAAGTTAGATCAGATGGCAAATTGGATTTGGTGCTAGGTCTTTCCCTTTAGGTTTTACCCCAACAATGTTTTCATTAGTTTCGCTCACTCTCGAAATCAAGCATTTTACAGCAGGCTGGAGCAGCCTGTATCTCAGCACAGGAATAAGGTAGGGAAGAATTCTAAGGATCATTTTGACTGCCTCCAGAAGTTAGATCAGATGGCAAATTGGATTTGGTGCTAGGTCTTTCCCTTTAGGTTTTACCCCAACAATGTTTTCATTAGTTTCGCTCACTCTCGAAATCAAGCATTTTACAGCAGGTTGGAGCAGCCTGTATCTCAGCACAGGAATAAGGTAGGGAAGAATTCTAAGGATCATTTTGACTGCCTCCAGAAGTTAGATCAGATGGCAAATTGGATTTGGTGCTAGGTCTTTCCCTTTAGGTTTTACCCCAACAATGTTTTCATTAGTTTCGCTCACTCTCGAAATCAAGCATTTTACAGCAGGTTGGAGCAGCCTGTATCTCAGCACAGGAATAAGGTAGGGAAGAATTCTAAGGATCATTTTGACTGCCTCCAGAAGTTAGATCAGATGGCAAATTGGATTTGGTGCTAGGTCTTTCCCTTTAGGTTTTACCCCAACAATGTTTTCATTAGTTTCGCTCACTCTCGAAATCAAGCATTTTACAGCAGGTTGGAGCAGCCTGTATCTCAGCACAGGAATAAGGTAGGGAAGAATTCTAAGGATCATTTTGACTGCCTCCAGAAGTTAGATCAGATGGCAAATTGGATTTGGTGCTAGGTCTTTCCCTTTAGGTTTTACCCCAACAATGTTTTCATTAGTTTCGCTCACTCTCGAAATCAAGCATTTTACAGCAGGTTGGAGCAGCCTGTATCTCAGCACAGGAATAAGGTAGGGAAGAATTCTAAGGATCATTTTGACTGCCTCCAGAAGTTAGATCAGATGGCAAATTGGATTTGGTGCTAGGTCTTTCCCTTTAGGTTTTACCCCAACAATGTTTTCATTAGTTTCGCTCACTCTCGAAATCAAGCATTTTACAGCAGGTTGGAGCAGCCTGTATCTCAGCACAGGAATAAGGTAGGGAAGAATTCTAAGGATCATTTTGACTGCCTCCAGAAGTTAGATCAGATGGCAAATTGGATTTGGTGCTAGGTCTTTCCCTTTAGGTTTTACCCCAACAATGTTTTCATTAGTTTCGCTCACTCTCGAAATCAAGCATTTTACAGCAGGTTGGAGCAGCCTGTATCTCAGCACAGGAATAAGGTAGGGAAGAATTCTAAGGATCATTTTGACTGCCTCCAGAAGTTAGATCAGATGGCAAATTGGATTTGGTGCTAGGTCTTTCCCTTTAGGTTTTACCCCAACAATGTTTTCATTAGTTTCGCTCACTCTCGAAATCAAGCATTTTACAGCAGGCTGGAGCAGCCTGTATCTCAGCACAGGAATAAGGTAGGGAAGAATTCTAAGGATCATTTTGACTGCCTCCAGAAGTTAGATCAGATGGCAAATTGGATTTGGTGCTAGGTCTTTCCCTTTAGGTTTTACCCCAACAATGTTTTCATTAGTTTTGCTCACTCTCGAAATCAAGCATTTTACAGCAGGCTGGAGCAGCCTGTATCTCAGCACAGGAATAAGGTAGGGAAGAATTCTAAGGATCATTTTGACTGCCTCCAGAAGTTAGATCAGATGGCAAATTGGATTTGGTGCTAGGTCTTTCCCTTTAGGTTTTACCCCAACAATGTTTTCATTAGTTTCGCTCACTCTCGAAATCAAGCATTTTACAGCAGGTTGGAGCAGCCTGTATCTCAGCACAGGAATAAGGTAGGGAAGAATTCTAAGGATCATTTTGACTGCCTCCAGAAGTTAGATCAGATGGCAAATTGGATTTGGTGCTAGGTCTTTCCCTTTAGGTTTTACCCCAACAATGTTTTCATTAGTTTCGCTCACTCTCGAAATCAAGCATTTTACAGCAGGTTGGAGCAGCCTGTATCTCAGCACAGGAATAAGGTAGGGAAGAATTCTAAGGATCATTTTGACTGCCTCCAGAAGTTAGATCAGATGGCAAATTGGATTTGGTGCTAGGTCTTTCCCTTTAGGTTTTACCCCAACAATGTTTTCATTAGTTTCGCTCACTCTCGAAATCAAGCATTTTACAGCAGGTTGGAGCAGCCTGTATCTCAGCACAGGAATAAGGTAGGGAAGAATTCTAAGGATCATTTTGACTGCCTCCAGAAGTTAGATCAGATGGCAAATTGGATTTGGTGCTAGGTCTTTCCCTTTAGGTTTTACCCCAACAATGTTTTCATTAGTTTCGCTCACTCTCGAAATCAAGCATTTTACAGCAGGTTGGAGCAGCCTGTATCTCAGCACAGGAATAAGGTAGGGAAGAATTCTAAGGATCATTTTGACTGCCTCCAGAAGTTAGATCAGATGGCAAATTGGATTTGGTGCTAGGTCTTTCCCTTTAGGTTTTACCCCAACAATGTTTTCATTAGTTTCGCTCACTCTCGAAATCAAGCATTTTACAGCAGGTTGGAGCAGCCTGTATCTCAGCACAGGAATAAGGTAGGGAAGAATTCTAAGGATCATTTTGACTGCCTCCAGAAGTTAGATCAGATGGCAAATTGGATTTGGTGCTAGGTCTTTCCCTTTAGGTTTTACCCCAACAATGTTTTCATTAGTTTCGCTCACTCTCGAAATCAAGCATTTTACAGCAGGTTGGAGCAGCCTGTATCTCAGCACAGGAATAAGGTAGGGAAGAATTCTAAGGATCATTTTGACTGCCTCCAGAAGTTAGATCAGATGGCAAATTGGATTTGGTGCTAGGTCTTTCCCTTTAGGTTTTACCCCAACAATGTTTTCATTAGTTTCGCTCACTCTCGAAATCAAGCATTTTACAGCAGGTTGGAGCAGCCTGTATCTCAGCACAGGAATAAGGTAGGGAAGAATTCTAAGGATCATTTTGACTGCCTCCAGAAGTTAGATCAGATGGCAAATTGGATTTGGTGCTAGGTCTTTCCCTTTAGGTTTTACCCCAACAATGTTTTCATTAGTTTCGCTCACTCTCGAAATCAAGCATTTTACAGCAGGCTGGAGCAGCCTGTATCTCAGCACAGGAATAAGGTAGGGAAGAATTCTAAGGATCATTTTGACTGCCTCCAGAAGTTAGATCAGATGGCAAATTGGATTTGGTGCTAGGTCTTTCCCTTTAGGTTTTACCCCAACAATGTTTTCATTAGTTTCGCTCACTCTCGAAATCAAGCATTTTACAGCAGGTTGGAGCAGCCTGTATCTCAGCACAGGAATAAGGTAGGGAAGAATTCTAAGGATCATTTTGACTGCCTCCAGAAGTTAGATCAGATGGCAAATTGGATTTGGTGCTAGGTCTTTCCCTTTAGGTTTTACCCCAACAATGTTTTCATTAGTTTCGCTCACTCTCGAAATCAAGCATTTTACAGCAGGTTGGAGCAGCCTGTATCTCAGCACAGGAATAAGGTAGGGAAGAATTCTAAGGATCATTTTGACTGCCTCCAGAAGTTAGATCAGATGGCAAATTGGATTTGGTGCTAGGTCTTTCCCTTTAGGTTTTACCCCAACAATGTTTTCATTAGTTTCGCTCACTCTCGAAATCAAGCATTTTACAGCAGGTTGGAGCAGCCTGTATCTCAGCACAGGAATAAGGTAGGGAAGAATTCTAAGGATCATTTTGGCTGCCTCCAGAAGTTAGATCAGATGGCAAATTGGATTTGGTGCTAGGTCTTTCCCTTTAGGTTTTACCCCAACAATGTTTTCATTAGTTTCGCTCACTCTCGAAATCAAGCATTTTACAGCAGGTTGGAGCAGCCTGTATCTCAGCACAGGAATAAGGTAGGGAAGAATTCTAAGGATCATTTTGACTGCCTCCAGAAGTTAGATCAGATGGCAAATTGGATTTGGTGCTAGGTCTTTCCCTTTAGGTTTTACCCCAACAATGTTTTCATTAGTTTCGCTCACTCTCGAAATCAAGCATTTTACAGCAGGTTGGAGCAGCCTGTATCTCAGCACAGGAATAAGGTAGGGAAGAATTCTAAGGATCATTTTGACTGCCTCCAGAAGTTAGATCAGATGGCAAATTGGATTTGGTGCTAGGTCTTTCCCTTTAGGTTTTACCCCAACAATGTTTTCATTAGTTTCGCTCACTCTCGAAATCAAGCATTTTACAGCAGGTTGGAGCAGCCTGTATCTCAGCACAGGAATAAGGTAGGGAAGAATTCTAAGGCTCATTTTGACTGCCTCCAGAAGTTAGATCAGATGGCAAATTGGATTTGGTGCTAGGTCTTTCCCTTTAGGTTTTACCCCAACAATGTTTTCATTAGTTTCGCTCACTCTCGAAATCAAGCATTTTGCAGCAGGTTGGAGCAGCCTGTATCTCAGCACAGGAATAAGGTAGGGAAGAATTCTAAGGATCATTTTGACTGCCTCCAGAAGTTAGATCAGATGGCAAATTGGATTTGGTGCTAGGTCTTTCCCTTTAGGTTTTACCCCAACAACGTTTTCATTAGTTTCGCTCACTCTCGAAATCAAGCATTTTACAGCAGGTTGGAGCAGCCTGTATCTCAGCACAGGAATAAGGTAGGGAAGAATTCTAAGGATCATTTTGACTGCCTCCAGAAGTTAGATCAGATGGCAAATTGGATTTGGTGCTAGGTCTTTCCCTTTAGGTTTTACCCCAACAATGTTTTCATTAGTTTCGCTCACTCTCGAAATCAAGCATTTTACAGCAGGTTGGAGCAGCCTGTATCTCAGCACAGGAATAAGGTAGGGAAGAATTCTAAGGATCATTTTGACTGCCTCCAGAAGTTAGATCAGATGGCAAATTGGATTTGGTGCTAGGTCTTTCCCTTTAGGTTTTACCCCAACAATGTTTTCATTAGTTTCGCTCACTCTCGAAATCAAGCATTTTTCAGCAGGTTGGAGCAGCCTGTATCTCAGCACAGGAATAAGGTAGGGAAGAATTCTAAGGATCATTTTGACTGCCTCCAGAAGTTAGATCAGATGGCAAATTGGATTTGGTGCTAGGTCTTTCCCTTTAGGTTTTACCCCAACAATGTTTTCATTAGTTTCGCTCACTCTCGAAATCAAGCATTTTACAGCAGGTTGGAGCAGCCTGTATCTCAGCACAGGAATAAGGTAGGGAAGAATTCTAAGGATCATTTTGACTGCCTCCAGAAGTTAGATCAGATGGCAAATTGGATTTGGTGCTAGGTCTTTCCCTTTAGGTTTTTACCCCAACAATGTTTTCATTAGTTTCGCTCACTCTCGAAATCAAGCATTTTACAGCAGGTTGGAGCAGCCTGTATCTCAGCACAGGAATAAGGTAGGGAAGAATTCTAAGGATCATTTTGACTGCCTCCAGAAGTTAGATCAGATGGCAAATTGGATTTGGTGCTAGGTCTTTCCCTTTAGGTTTTACCCCAACAATGTTTTCATTAGTTTCGCTCACTCTCGAAATCAAGCATTTTACAGCAGGTTGGAGCAGCCTGTATCTCAGCACAGGAATAAGGTAGGGAAGAATTCTAAGGATCATTTTGACTGCCTCCAGAAGTTAGATCAGATGGCAAATTGGATTTGGTGCTAGGTCTTTCCCTTTAGGTTTTACCCCAACAATGTTTTCATTAGTTTCGCTCACTCTCGAAATCAAGCATTTTACAGCAGGTTGGAGCAGCCTGTATCTCAGCACAGGAATAAGGTAGGGAAGAATTCTAAGGATCATTTTGACTGCCTCCAGAAGTTAGATCAGATGGCAAATTGGATTTGGTGCTAGGTCTTTCCCTTTAGGTTTTACCCCAACAATGTTTTCATTAGTTTCGCTCACTCTCGAAATCAAGCATTTTACAGCAGGTTGGAGCAGCCTGTATCTCAGCACAGGAATAAGGTAGGGAAGAATTCTAAGGATCATTTTGACTGCCTCCAGAAGTTAGATCAGATGGCAAATTGGATTTGGTGCTAGGTCTTTCCCTTTAGGTTTTACCCCAACAATGTTTTCATTAGTTTCGCTCACTCTCGAAATCAAGCATTTTACAGCAGGTTGGAGCAGCCTGTATCTCAGCACAGGAATAAGGTAGGGAAGAATTCTAAGGATCATTTTGACTGCCTCCAGAAGTTAGATCAGATGGCAAATTGGATTTGGTGCTAGGTCTTTCCCTTTAGGTTTTACCCCAACAATGTTTTCATTAGTTTCGCTCACTCTCGAAATCAAGCATTTTGCAGCAGGTTGGAGCAGCCTGTATCTCAGCACAGGAATAAGGTAGGGAAGAATTCTAAGGATCATTTTGACTGCCTCCAGAAGTTAGATCAGATGGCAAATTGGATTTGGTGCTAGGTCTTTCCCTTTAGGTTTTACCCCAACAACGTTTTCATTAGTTTCGCTCACTCTCGAAATCAAGCATTTTACAGCAGGTTGGAGCAGCCTGTATCTCAGCACAGGAATAAGGTAGGGAAGAATTCTAAGGATCATTTTGACTGCCTCCAGAAGTTAGATCAGATGGCAAATTGGATTTGGTGCTAGGTCTTTCCCTTTAGGTTTTACCCCAACAATGTTTTCATTAGTTTCACTCACTCTCGAAATCAAGCATTTTACAGCAGGTTGGAGCAGCCTGTATCTCAGTACAGGAATAAGGTAGGGAAGAATTCTAAGGATCATTTTGACTGCCTCCAGAAGTTAGATCAGATGGCAAATTGGATTTGGTGCTAGGTCTTTCCCTTTAGGTTTTACCCCAACAATGTTTTCATTAGTTTCGCTCACTCTCGAAATCAAGCATTTTACAGCAGGTTGGAGCAGCCTGTATCTCAGCACAGGAATAAGGTAGGGAAGAATTCTAAGGATCATTTTGACTGCCTCCAGAAGTTAGATCAGATGGCAAATTGGATTTGGTGCTAGGTCTTTCCCTTTAGGTTTTACCCCAACAATGTTTTCATTAGTTTCGCTCACTCTCGAAATCAAGCATTTTACAGCAGGTTGGAGCAGCCTGTATCTCAGCACAGGAATAAGGTAGGGAAGAATTCTAAGGATCATTTTGACTGCCTCCAGAAGTTAGATCAGATGGCAAATTGGATTTGGTGCTAGGTCTTTCCCTTTAGGTTTTACCCCAACAATGTTTTCATTAGTTTCGCTCACTCTCGAAATCAAGCATTTTACAGCAGGTTGGAGCAGCCTGTATCTCAGCACAGGAATAAGGTAGGGAAGAATTCTAAGGATCATTTTGACTGCCTCCAGAAGTTAGATCAGATGGCAAATTGGATTTGGTGCTAGGTCTTTCCCTTTAGGTTTTACCCCAACAATGTTTTCATTAGTTTCGCTCACTCTCGAAATCAAGCATTTTACAGCAGGTTGGAGCAGCCTGTATCTCAGCACAGGAATAAGGTAGGGAAGAATTCTAAGGATCATTTTGACTGCCTCCAGAAGTTAGATCAGATGGCAAATTGGATTTGGTGCTAGGTCTTTCCCTTTAGGTTTTACCCCAACAATGTTTTCATTAGTTTCGCTCACTCTCGAAATCAAGCATTTTACAGCAGGTTGGAGCAGCCTGTATCTCAGCACAGGAATAAGGTAGGGAAGAATTCTAAGGATCATTTTGACTGCCTCCAGAAGTTAGATCAGATGGCAAATTGGATTTGGTGCTAGGTCTTTCCCTTTAGGTTTTACCCCAACAATGTTTTCATTAGTTTCGCTCACTCTCGAAATCAAGCATTTTACAGCAGGTTGGAGCAGCCTGTATCTCAGCACAGGAATAAGGTAGGGAAGAATTCTAAGGATCATTTTGACTGCCTCCAGAAGTTAGATCAGATGGCAAATTGGATTTGGTGCTAGGTCTTTCCCTTTAGGTTTTACCCCAACAATGTTTTCATTAGTTTCGCTCACTCTGGAAATCAAGCATTTTACAGCAGGTTGGAGCAGCCTGTATCTCAGCACAGGAATAAGGTAGGGAAGAATTCAAATACTCATTTTGACTGCCTCCAGAAGTTAGATCAGATGGCAAATTGGATTTGGTGCTAGGTCTTTCCCTTTAGGTTTTACCCCAACAATGTTTTCATTAGATTCGCTCACTCTCGAAATCAAGCATTTTACAGCAGGTTGGAGCAGCCTGTATCTCAGCACAGGAATAAGGTAGGGAAGAATTCAAATACTCATTTTGACTGCCTCCAGAAGTTAGATCAGATGGCAAATTGGATTTGGTGCTAGGTCTTTCCCTTTAGGTTTTACCCCAACAATGTTTTCATTAGTTTCGCTCACTCTCGAAATCAAGCATTTTGCAGCAGGTTGGAGCAGCCTGTATCTCAGCACAGGAATAAGGTAGGGAAGAATTCTAAGGATCATTTTGACTGCCTCCAGAAGTTAGATCAGATGGCAAATTGGATTTGGTGCTAGGTCTTTCCCTTTAGGTTTTACCCCAACAACGTTTTCATTAGTTTCGCTCACTCTCGAAATCAAGCATTTTACAGCAGGTTGGAGCAGCCTGTATCTCAGCACAGGAATAAGGTAGGGAAGAATTCTAAGGATCATTTTGACTGCCTCCAGAAGTTAGATCAGATGGCAAATTGGATTTGGTGCTAGGTCTTTCCCTTTAGGTTTTACCCCAACAATGTTTTCATTAGTTTCGCTCACTCTCGAAATCAAGCATTTTACAGCAGGTTGGAGCAGCCTGTATCTCAGCACAGGAATAAGGTAGGGAAGAATTCTAAGGATCATTTTGACTGCCTCCAGAAGTTAGATCAGATGGCAAATTGGATTTGGTGCTAGGTCTTTCCCTTTAGGTTTTACCCCAACAATGTTTTCATTAGTTTCGCTCACTCTCGAAATCAAGCATTTTACAGCAGGTTGGAGCAGCCTGTATCTCAGCACAGGAATAAGGTAGGGAAGAATTCTAAGGATCATTTTGACTGCCTCCAGAAGTTAGATCAGATGGCAAATTGGATTTGGTGCTAGGTCTTTCCCTTTAGGTTTTACCCCAACAATGTTTTCATTAGTTTCGCTCACTCTCGAAATCAAGCATTTTACAGCAGGCTGGAGCAGCCTGTATCTCAGCACAGGAATAAGGTAGGGAAGAATTCTAAGGATCATTTTGACTGCCTCCAGAAGTTAGATCAGATGGCAAATTGGATTTGGTGCTAGGTCTTTCCCTTTAGGTTTTACCCCAACAATGTTTTCATTAGTTTCGCTCACTCTCGAAATCAAGCATTTTACAGCAGGTTGGAGCAGCCTGTATCTCAGCACAGGAATAAGGTAGGGAAGAATTCAAATACTCATTTTGACTGCCTCCAGAAGTTAGATCAGATGGCAAATTGGATTTGGTGCTAGGTCTTTCCCTTTAGGTTTTACCCCAACAATGTTTTCATTAGTTTCGCTCACTCTCGAAATCAAGCATTTTACAGCAGGTTGGAGCAGCCTGTATCTCAGCACAGGAATAAGGTAGGGAAGAATTCTAAGGATCATTTTGACTGCCTCCAGAAGTTAGATCAGATGGCAAATTGGATTTGGTGCTAGGCCTTTCCCTTTAGGTTTTACCCCAACAATGTTTTCATTAGTTTTGCTCACTCTCGAAATCAAGCATTTTACAGCAGGTTGGAGCAGCCTGTATCTCAGCACAGGAATAAGGTAGGGAAGAATTCAAATACTCATTTTGACTGCCTCCAGAAGTTAGATCAGATGGCAAATTGGATTTGGTGCTAGGTCTTTCCCTTTAGGTTTTACCCCAACAATGTTTTCATTAGTTTCGCTCACTCTCGAAATCAAGCATTTTACAGCAGGTTGGAGCAGCCTGTATCTCAGCACAGGAATAAGGTAGGGAAGAATTCTAAGGATCATTTTGACTGCCTCCAGAAGTTAGATCAGATGGCAAATTGGATTTGGTGCTAGGCCTTTCCCTTTAGGTTTTACCCCAACAATGTTTTCATTAGTTTCGCTCACTCTCGAAATCAAGCATTTTACAGCAGGTTGGAGCAGCCTGTATCTCAGCACAGGAATAAGGTAGGGAAGAATTCTAAGGATCATTTTGACTGCCTCCAGAAGTTAGATCAGATGGCAAATTGGATTTGGTGCTAGGTCTTTCCCTTTAGGTTTTACCCCAACAATGTTTTCATTAGTTTCGCTCACTCTCGAAATCAAGCATTTTACAGCAGGTTGGAGCAGCCTGTATCTCAGCACAGGAATAAGGTAGGGAAGAATTCTAAGGATCATTTTGACTGCCTCCAGAAGTTAGATCAGATGGCAAATTGGATTTGGTGCTAGGTCTTTCCCTTTAGGTTTTACCCCAACAATGTTTTCATTAGTTTCGCTCACTCTCGAAATCAAGCATTTTACAGCAGGTTGGAGCAGCCTGTATCTCAGCACAGGAATAAGGTAGGGAAGAATTCTAAGGATCATTTTGACTGCCTCCAGAAGTTAGATCAGATGGCAAATTGGATTTGGTGCTAGGTCTTTCCCTTTAGGTTTTACCCCAACAATGTTTTCATTAGTTTCGCTCACTCTCGAAATCAAGCATTTTACAGCAGGTTGGAGCAGCCTGTATCTCAGCACAGGAATAAGGTAGGGAAGAATTCTAAGGATCATTTTGACTGCCTCCAGAAGTTAGATCAGATGGCAAATTGGATTTGGTGCTAGGTCTTTCCCTTTAGGTTTTACCCCAACAATGTTTTCATTAGTTTCGCTCACTCTCGAAATCAAGCATTTTACAGCAGGTTGGAGCAGCCTGTATCTCAGCACAGGAATAAGGTAGGGAAGAATTCAAATACTCATTTTGACTGCCTCCAGAAGTTAGATCAGATGGCAAATTGGATTTGGTGCTAGGTCTTTCCCTTTAGGTTTTACCCCAACAATGTTTTCATTAGATTCGCTCACTCTCGAAATCAAGCATTTTACAGCAGGTTGGAGCAGCCTGTATCTCAGCACAGGAATAAGGTAGGGAAGAATTCAAATACTCATTTTGACTGCCTCCAGAAGTTAGATCAGATGGCAAATTGAATTTGGTGCTAGGTCTTTCCCTTTAGGTTTTACCCCAACAATGTTTTCATTAGTTTCGCTCACTCTCGAAATCAAGCATTTTGCAGCAGGTTGGAGCAGCCTGTATCTCAGCACAGGAATAAGGTAGGGAAGAATTCTAAGGATCATTTTGACTGCCTCCAGAAGTTAGATCAGATGGCAAATTGGATTTGGTGCTAGGTCTTTCCCTTTAGGTTTTACCCCAACAACGTTTTCATTAGTTTCGCTCACTCTCGAAATCAAGCATTTTACAGCAGGTTGGAGCAGCCTGTATCTCAGCACAGGAATAAGGTAGGGAAGAATTCTAAGGATCATTTTGACTGCCTCCAGAAGTTAGATCAGATGGCAAATTGGATTTGGTGCTAGGTCTTTCCCTTTAGGTTTTACCCCAACAATGTTTTCATTAGTTTCGCTCACTCTCGAAATCAAGCATTTTACAGCAGGTTGGAGCAGCCTGTATCTCAGCACAGGAATAAGGTAGGGAAGAATTCTAAGGATCATTTTGACTGCCTCCAGAAGTTAGATCAGATGGCAAATTGGATTTGGTGCTAGGTCTTTCCCTTTAGGTTTTACCCCAACAATGTTTTCATTAGTTTCGCTCACTCTCGAAATCAAGCATTTTACAGCAGGTTGGAGCAGCCTGTATCTCAGCACAGGAATAAGGTAGGGAAGAATTCTAAGGATCATTTTGACTGCCTCCAGAAGTTAGATCAGATGGCAAATTGGATTTGGTGCTAGGTCTTTCCCTTTAGGTTTTACCCCAACAATGTTTTCATTAGTTTCGCTCACTCTCGAAATCAAGCATTTTACAGCAGGCTGGAGCAGCCTGTATCTCAGCACAGGAATAAGGTAGGGAAGAATTCTAAGGATCATTTTGACTGCCTCCAGAAGTTAGATCAGATGGCAAATTGGATTTGGTGCTAGGTCTTTCCCTTTAGGTTTTACCCCAACAATGTTTTCATTAGTTTCGCTCACTCTCGAAATCAAGCATTTTACAGCAGGTTGGAGCAGCCTGTATCTCAGCACAGGAATAAGGTAGGGAAGAATTCAAATACTCATTTTGACTGCCTCCAGAAGTTAGATCAGATGGCAAATTGGATTTGGTGCTAGGTCTTTCCCTTTAGGTTTTACCCCAACAATGTTTTCATTAGTTTCGCTCACTCTCGAAATCAAGCATTTTACAGCAGGTTGGAGCAGCCTGTATCTCAGCACAGGAATAAGGTAGGGAAGAATTCTAAGGATCATTTTGACTGCCTCCAGAAGTTAGATCAGATGGCAAATTGGATTTGGTGCTAGGCCTTTCCCTTTAGGTTTTACCCCAACAATGTTTTCATTAGTTTTGCTCACTCTCGAAATCAAGCATTTTACAGCAGGTTGGAGCAGCCTGTATCTCAGCACAGGAATAAGGTAGGGAAGAATTCAAATACTCATTTTGACTGCCTCCAGAAGTTAGATCAGATGGCAAATTGGATTTGGTGCTAGGTCTTTCCCTTTAGGTTTTACCCCAACAATGTTTTCATTAGTTTCGCTCACTCTCGAAATCAAGCATTTTACAGCAGGTTGGAGCAGCCTGTATCTCAGCACAGGAATAAGGTAGGGAAGAATTCTAAGGATCATTTTGACTGCCTCCAGAAGTTAGATCAGATGGCAAATTGGATTTGGTGCTAGGCCTTTCCCTTTAGGTTTTACCCCAACAATGTTTTCATTAGTTTCGCTCACTCTCGAAATCAAGCATTTTACAGCAGGTTGGAGCAGCCTGTATCTCAGCACAGGAATAAGGTAGGGAAGAATTCTAAGGATCATTTTGACTGCCTCCAGAAGTTAGATCAGATGGCAAATTGGATTTGGTGCTAGGTCTTTCCCTTTAGGTTTTACCCCAACAATGTTTTCATTAGTTTCGCTCACTCTCGAAATCAAGCATTTTACAGCAGGTTGGAGCAGCCTGTATCTCAGCACAGGAATAAGGTAGGGAAGAATTCTAAGGATCATTTTGACTGCCTCCAGAAGTTAGATCAGATGGCAAATTGGATTTGGTGCTAGGTCTTTCCCTTTAGGTTTTACCCCAACAATGTTTTCATTAGTTTCGCTCACTCTCGAAATCAAGCATTTTACAGCAGGTTGGAGCAGCCTGTATCTCAGCACAGGAATAAGGTAGGGAAGAATTCTAAGGATCATTTTGACTGCCTCCAGAAGTTAGATCAGATGGCAAATTGGATTTGGTGCTAGGTCTTTCCCTTTAGGTTTTACCCCAACAATGTTTTCATTAGTTTCGCTCACTCTCGAAATCAAGCATTTTACAGCAGGCTGGAGCAGCCTGTATCTCAGCACAGGAATAAGGTAGGGAAGAATTCTAAGGATCATTTTGACTGCCTCCAGAAGTTAGATCAGATGGCAAATTGGATTTGGTGCTAGGTCTTTCCCTTTAGGTTTTACCCCAACAATGTTTTCATTAGTTTCGCTCACTCTCGAAATCAAGCATTTTACAGCAGGTTGGAGCAGCCTGTATCTCAGCACAGGAATAAGGTAGGGAAGAATTCTAAGGATCATTTTGACTGCCTCCAGAAGTTAGATCAGATGGCAAATTGGATTTGGTGCTAGGTCTTTCCCTTTAGGTTTTACCCCAACAATATTTTCATTAGTTTCGCTCACTCTCGAAATCAAGCATTTTACAGCAGGTTGGAGCAGCCTGTATCTCAGCACAGGAATAAGGTAGGGAAGAATTCTAAGGATCATTTTGACTGCCTCCAGAAGTTAGATCAGATGGCAAATTGGATTTGGTGCTAGGTCTTTCCCTTTAGGTTTTACCCCAACAATGTTTTCATTAGTTTCGCTCACTCTCGAAATCAAGCATTTTACAGCAGGTTGGAGCAGCCTGTATCTCAGCACAGGAATAAGGTAGGGAAGAATTCTAAGGATCATTTTGACTGCCTCCAGAAGTTAGATCAGATGGCAAATTGGATTTGGTGCTAGGTCTTTCCCTTTAGGTTTTACCCCAACAATGTTTTCATTAGTTTCGCTCACTCTCGAAATCAAGCATTTTACAGCAGGTTGGAGCAGCCTGTATCTCAGCACAGGAATAAGGTAGGGAAGAATTCAAATACTCATTTTGACTGCCTCCAGAAGTTAGATCAGATGGCAAATTGGATTTGGTGCTAGGTCTTTCCCTTTAGGTTTTACCCCAACAATGTTTTCATTAGTTTCGCTCACTCTCGAAATCAAGCATTTTACAGCAGGTTGGAGCAGCCTGTATCTCAGCACAGGAATAAGGTAGGGAAGAATTCAAATACTCATTTTGACTGCCTCCAGAAGTTAGATCAGATGGCAAATTGGATTTGGTGCTAGGTCTTTCCCTTTAGGTTTTACCCCAACAATGTTTTCATTAGTTTCGCTCACTCTCGAAATCAAGCATTTTACAGCAGGTTGGAGCAGCCTGTATCTCAGCACAGGAATAAGGTAGGGAAGAATTCAAATACTCATTTTGACTGCCTCCAGAAGTTAGATCAGATGGCAAATTGGATTTGGTGCTAGGTCTTTCCCTTTAGGTTTTACCCCAACAATGTTTTCATTAGTTTCGCTCACTCTCGAAATCAAGCATTTTACAGCAGGTTGGAGCAGCCTGTATCTCAGCACAGGAATAAGGTAGGGAAGAATTCTAAGGATCATTTTGACTGCCTCCAGAAGTTAGATCAGATGGCAAATTGGATTTGGTGCTAGGTCTTTCCCTTTAGGTTTTACCCCAACAATGTTTTCATTAGTTTCGCTCACTCTCGAAATCAAGCATTTTACAGCAGGTTGGAGCAGCCTGTATCTCAGCACAGGAATAAGGTAGGGAAGAATTCTAAGGATCATTTTGACTGCCTCCAGAAGTTAGATCAGATGGCAAATTGGATTTGGTGCTAGGTCTTTCCCTTTAGGTTTTACCCCAACAATGTTTTCATTAGTTTCGCTCACTCTCGAAATCAAGCATTTTACAGCAGGCTGGAGCAGCCTGTATCTCAGCACAGGAATAAGGTAGGGAAGAATTCTAAGGATCATTTTGACTGCCTCCAGAAGTTAGATCAGATGGCAAATTGGATTTGGTGCTAGGTCTTTCCCTTTAGGTTTTAACCAACAATGTTTTCATTAGTTTCGCTCACTCTCGAAATCAAGCATTTTACAGCAGGTTGGAGCAGCCTGTATCTCAGCACAGGAATAAGGTAGGGAAGAATTCTAAGGATCATTTTGACTGCCTCCAGAAGTTAGATCAGATGGCAAATTGGATTTGGTGCTAGGTCTTTCCCTTTAGGTTTTACCCCAACAATGTTTTCATTAGTTTCGCTCACTCTCGAAATCAAGCATTTTACAGCAGGTTGGAGCAGCCTGTATCTCAGCACAGGAATAAGGTAGGGAAGAATTCAAATACTAATTTTGACTGCCTCCAGAAGTTAGATCAGATGGCAAATTGGATTTGGTGCTAGGTCTTTCCCTTTAGGTTTTACCCCAACAATGTTTTCATTAGTTTCGCTCACTCTCGAAATCAAGCATTTTACAGCAGGTTGGAGCAGCCTGTATCTCAGCACAGGAATAAGGTAGGGAAGAATTCTAAGGATCATTTTGACTGCCTCCAGAAGTTAGATCAGATGGCAAATTGGATTTGGTGCTAGGTCTTTCCCTTTAGGTTTTACCCCAACAATGTTTTCATTAGATTCGCTCACTCTCGAAATCAAGCATTTTACAGCAGGTTGGAGCAGCCTGTATCTCAGCACAGGAATAAGGTAGGGAAGAATTCTAAGGATCATTTTGACTGCCTCCAGAAGTTAGATCAGATGGCAAATTGGATTTGGTGCTAGGTCTTTCCCTTTAGGTTTTACCCCAACAATGTTTTCATTAGTTTCGCTCACTCTCGAAATCAAGCATTTTACAGCAGGTTGGAGCAGCCTGTATCTCAGCACAGGAATAAGGTAGGGAAGAATTCTAAGGATCATTTTGACTGCCTCCAGAAGTTAGATCAGATGGCAAATTGGATTTGGTGCTAGGTCTTTCCCTTTAGGTTTTACCCCAACAATGTTTTCATTAGTTTCGCTCACTCTCGAAATCAAGCATTTTACAGCAGGTTGGAGCAGCCTGTATCTCAGCACAGGAATAAGGTAGGGAAGAATTCTAAGGATCATTTTGACTGCCTCCAGAAGTTAGATCAGATGGCAAATTGGATTTGGTGCTAGGTCTTTCCCTTTAGGTTTTACCCCAACAATGTTTTCATTAGTTTCGCTCACTCTCGAAATCAAGCATTTTACAGCAGGTTGGAGCAGCCTGTATCTCAGCACAGGAATAAGGTAGGGAAGAATTCTAAGGATCATTTTGACTGCCTCCAGAAGTTAGATCAGATGGCAAATTGGATTTGGTGCTAGGTCTTTCCCTTTAGGTTTTACCCCAACAATGTTTTCATTAGTTTCGCTCACTCTCGAAATCAAGCATTTTACAGCAGGTTGGAGCAGCCTGTATCTCAGCACAGGAATAAGGTAGGGAAGAATTCTAAGGATCATTTTGACTGCCTCCAGAAGTTAGATCAGATGGCAAATTGGATTTGGTGCTAGGTCTTTCCCTTTAGGTTTTACCCCAACAATGTTTTCATTAGTTTCGCTCACTCTCGAAATCAAGCATTTTACAGCAGGCTGGAGCAGCCTGTATCTCAGCACAGGAATAAGGTAGGGAAGAATTCTAAGGATCATTTTGACTGCCTCCAGAAGTTAGATCAGATGGCAAATTGGATTTGGTGCTAGGTCTTTCCCTTTAGGTTTTACCCCAACAATGTTTTCATTAGTTTCGCTCACTCTCGAAATCAAGCATTTTACAGCAGGTTGGAGCAGCCTGTATCTCAGCACAGGAATAAGGTAGGGAAGAATTCTAAGGATCATTTTGACTGCCTCCAGAAGTTAGATCAGATGGCAAATTGGATTTGGTGCTAGGTCTTTCCCTTTAGGTTTTACCCCAACAATGTTTTCATTAGTTTCGCTCACTCTCGAAATCAAGCATTTTACAGCAGGTTGGAGCAGCCTGTATCTCAGCACAGGAATAAGGTAGGGAAGAATTCTAAGGATCATTTTGACTGCCTCCAGAAGTTAGATCAGATGGCAAATTGGATTTGGTGCTAGGTCTTTCCCTTTAGGTTTTACCCCAACAATGTTTTCATTAGTTTCGCTCACTCTCGAAATCAAGCATTTTACAGCAGGTTGGAGCAGCCTGTATCTCAGCACAGGAATAAGGTAGGGAAGAATTCAAATACTCATTTTGACTGCCTCCAGAAGTTAGATCAGATGGCAAATTGGATTTGGTGCTAGGTCTTTCCCTTTAGGTTTTACCCCAACAATGTTTTCATTAGTTTCGCTCACTCTCGAAATCAAGCATTTTACAGCAGGTTGGAGCAGCCTGTATCTCAGCACAGGAATAAGGTAGGGAAGAATTCAAATACTCATTTTGACTGCCTCCAGAAGTTAGATCAGATGGCAAATTGGATTTGGTGCTAGGTCTTTCCCTTTAGGTTTTACCCCAACAATGTTTTCATTAGTTTCGCTCACTCTCGAAATCAAGCATTTTACAGCAGGTTGGAGCAGCCTGTATCTCAGCACAGGAATAAGGTAGGGAAGAATTCTAAGGATCATTTTGACTGCCTCCAGAAGTTAGATCAGATGGCAAATTGGATTTGGTGCTAGGTCTTTCCCTTTAGGTTTTACCCCAACAATGTTTTCATTAGTTTCGCTCACTCTCGAAATCAAGCATTTTACAGCAGGTTGGAGCAGCCTGTATCTCAGCACAGGAATAAGGTAGGGAAGAATTCTAAGGATCATTTTGACTGCCTCCAGAAGTTAGATCAGATGGCAAATTGGATTTGGTGCTAGGTCTTTCCCTTTAGGTTTTACCCCAACAATGTTTTCATTAGTTTCGCTCACTCTCGAAATCAAGCATTTTACAGCAGGTTGGAGCAGCCTGTATCTCAGCACAGGAATAAGGTAGGGAAGAATTCTAAGGATCATTTTGACTGCCTCCAGAAGTTAGATCAGATGGCAAATTGGATTTGGTGCTAGGTCTTTCCCTTTAGGTTTTACCCCAACAATGTTTTCATTAGTTTCGCTCACTCTCGAAATCAAGCATTTTACAGCAGGTTGGAGCAGCCTGTATCTCAGCACAGGAATAAGGTAGGGAAGAATTCTAAGGATCATTTTGACTGCCTCCAGAAGTTAGATCAGATGGCAAATTGGATTTGGTGCTAGGTCTTTCCCTTTAGGTTTTACCCCAACAATGTTTTCATTAGTTTCGCTCACTCTCGAAATCAAGCATTTTACAGCAGGTTGGAGCAGCCTGTATCTCAGCACAGGAATAAGGTAGGGAAGAATTCAAATACTCATTTTGACTGCCTCCAGAAGTTAGATCAGATGGCAAATTGGATTTGGTGCTAGGTCTTTCCCTTTAGGTTTTACCCCAACAATGTTTTCATTAGTTTCGCTCACTCTCGAAATCAAGCATTTTACAGCAGGTTGGAGCAGCCTGTATCTCAGCACAGGAATAAGGTAGGGAAGAATTCTAAGGATCATTTTGACTGCCTCCAGAAGTTAGATCAGATGGCAAATTGGATTTGGTGCTAGGTCTTTCCCTTTAGGTTTTACCCCAACAATGTTTTCATTAGTTTCGCTCACTCTCGAAATCAAGCATTTTACAGCAGGTTGGAGCAGCCTGTATCTCAGCACAGGAATAAGGTAGGGAAGAATTCTAAGGATCATTTTGACTGCCTCCAGAAGTTAGATCAGATGGCAAATTGGATTTGGTGCTAGGTCTTTCCCTTTAGGTTTTACCCCAACAATGTTTTCATTAGTTTCGCTCACTCTCGAAATCAAGCATTTTACAGCAGGTTGGAGCAGCCTGTATCTCAGCACAGGAATAAGGTAGGGAAGAATTCTAAGGATCATTTTGACTGCCTCCAGAAGTTAGATCAGATGGCAAATTGGATTTGGTGCTAGGTCTTTCCCTTTAGGTTTTACCCCAACAATATTTTCATTAGTTTCGCTCACTCTCGAAATCAAGCATTTTACAGCAGGTTGGAGCAGCCTGTATCTCAGCACAGGAATAAGGTAGGGAAGAATTCTAAGGATCATTTTGACTGCCTCCAGAAGTTAGATCAGATGGCAAATTGGATTTGGTGCTAGGTCTTTCCCTTTAGGTTTTACCCCAACAATGTTTTCATTAGTTTCGCTCACTCTCGAAATCAAGCATTTTACAGCAGGTTGGAGCAGCCTGTATCTCAGCACAGGAATAAGGTAGGGAAGAATTCAAATACTCATTTTGACTGCCTCCAGAAGTTAGATCAGATGGCAAATTGGATTTGGTGCTAGGTCTTTCCCTTTAGGTTTTACCCCAACAATGTTTTCATTAGTTTCGCTCACTCTCGAAATCAAGCATTTTACAGCAGGTTGGAGCAGCCTGTATCTCAGCACAGGAATAAGGTAGGGAAGAATTCTAAGGATCATTTTGACTGCCTCCAGAAGTTAGATCAGATGGCAAATTGGATTTGGTGCTAGGTCTTTCCCTTTAGGTTTTACCCCAACAATGTTTTCATTAGTTTCGCTCACTCTCGAAATCAAGCATTTTACAGCAGGTTGGAGCAGCCTGTATCTCAGCACAGGAATAAGGTAGGGAAGAATTCTAAGGATCATTTTGACTGCCTCCAGAAGTTAGATCAGATGGCAAATTGGATTTGGTGCTAGGTCTTTCCCTTTAGGTTTTACCCCAACAATGTTTTCATTAGTTTCGCTCACTCTCGAAATCAAGCATTTTACAGCAGGTTGGAGCAGCCTGTATCTCAGCACAGGAATAAGGTAGGGAAGAATTCAAATACTCATTTTGACTGCCTCCAGAAGTTAGATCAGATGGCAAATTGGATTTGGTGCTAGGTCTTTCCCTTTAGGTTTTACCCCAACAATGTTTTCATTAGTTTCGCTCACTCTCGAAATCAAGCATTTTACAGCAGGTTGGAGCAGCCTGTATCTCAGCACAGG
The DNA here is from genome assembly GCF_026170545.1 of Melanerpes formicivorus. NCBI lineage: Eukaryota > Metazoa > Chordata > Aves > Piciformes > Picidae > Melanerpes > Melanerpes formicivorus. The sequence goes on from NW_027143712.1 coordinate 26,744, forward strand.
AATAAGGTAGGGAAGAATTCTAAGGATCATTTTGACTGCCTCCAGAAGTTAGATCAGATGGCAAATTGGATTTGGTGCTAGGTCTTTCCCTTTAGGTTTTACCCCAACAATGTTTTCATTAGTTTCGCTCACTCTCGAAATCAAGCATTTTACAGCAGGTTGGAGCAGCCTGTATCTCAGCACAGGAATAAGGTAGGGAAGAATTCTAAGGATCATTTTGACTGCCTCCAGAAGTTAGATCAGATGGCAAATTGGATTTGGTGCTAGGTCTTTCCCTTTAGGTTTTACCCCAACAATGTTTTCATTAGTTTCGCTCACTCTCGAAATCAAGCATTTTACAGCAGGTTGGAGCAGCCTGTATCTCAGCACAGGAATAAGGTAGGGAAGAATTCTAAGGATCATTTTGACTGCCTCCAGAAGTTAGATCAGATGGCAAATTGGATTTGGTGCTAGGCCTTTCCCTTTAGGTTTTACCCCAACAATGTTTTCATTAGTTTCGCTCACTCTCGAAATCAAGCATTTTACAGCAGGTTGGAGCAGCCTGTATCTCAGCACAGGAATAAGGTAGGGAAGAATTCTAAGGATCATTTTGACTGCCTCCAGAAGTTAGATCAGATGGCAAATTGGATTTGGTGCTAGGTCTTTCCCTTTAGGTTTTACCCCAACAATGTTTTCATTAGTTTCGCTCACTCTCGAAATCAAGCATTTTACAGCAGGTTGGAGCAGCCTGTATCTCAGCACAGGAATAAGGTAGGGAAGAATTCAAATACTCATTTTGACTGCCTCCAGAAGTTAGATCAGATGGCAAATTGGATTTGGTGCTAGGTCTTTCCCTTTAGGTTTTACCCCAACAATGTTTTCATTAGTTTCGCTCACTCTCGAAATCAAGCATTTTACAGCAGGTTGGAGCAGCCTGTATCTCAGCACAGGAATAAGGTAGGGAAGAATTCTAAGGATCATTTTGACTGCCTCCAGAAGTTAGATCAGATGGCAAATTGGATTTGGTGCTAGGTCTTTCCCTTTAGGTTTTACCCCAACAATGTTTTCATTAGTTTCGCTCACTCTCGAAATCAAGCATTTTACAGCAGGTTGGAGCAGCCTGTATCTCAGCACAGGAATAAGGTAGGGAAGAATTCTAAGGATCATTTTGACTGCCTCCAGAAGTTAGATCAGATGGCAAATTGGATTTGGTGCTAGGTCTTTCCCTTTAGGTTTTACCCCAACAATGTTTTCATTAGTTTCGCTCACTCTCGAAATCAAGCATTTTACAGCAGGTTGGAGCAGCCTGTATCTCAGCACAGGAATAAGGTAGGGAAGAATTCTAAGGCTCATTTTGACTGCCTCCAGAAGTTAGATCAGATGGCAAATTGGATTTGGTGCTAGGTCTTTCCCTTTAGGTTTTACCCCAACAATGTTTTCATTAGTTTTGCTCACTCTCGAAATCAAGCATTTTACAGCAGGTTGGAGCAGCCTGTATCTCAGCACAGGAATAAGGTAGGGAAGAATTCAAATACTCATTTTGACTGCCTCCAGAAGTTAGATCAGATGGCAAATTGGATTTGGTGCTAGGTCTTTCCCTTTAGGTTTTACCCCAACAATGTTTTCATTAGTTTCGCTCACTCTCGAAATCAAGCATTTTACAGCAGGTTGGAGCAGCCTGTATCTCAGCACAGGAATAAGGTAGGGAAGAATTCTAAGGATCATTTTGACTGCCTCCAGAAGTTAGATCAGATGGCAAATTGGATTTGGTGCTAGGTCTTTCCCTTTAGGTTTTACCCCAACAATGTTTTCATTAGTTTCGCTCACTCTCGAAATCAAGCATTTTACAGCAGGTTGGAGCAGCCTGTATCTCAGCACAGGAATAAGGTAGGGAAGAATTCTAAGGATCATTTTGACTGCCTCCAGAAGTTAGATCAGATGGCAAATTGGATTTGGTGCTAGGTCTTTCCCTTTAGGTTTTACCCCAACAATGTTTTCATTAGTTTCGCTCACTCTCGAAATCAAGCATTTTACAGCAGGTTGGAGCAGCCTGTATCTCAGCACAGGAATAAGGTAGGGAAGAATTCTAAGGATCATTTTGACTGCCTCCAGAAGTTAGATCAGATGGCAAATTGGATTTGGTGCTAGGCCTTTCCCTTTAGGTTTTACCCCAACAATGTTTTCATTAGTTTCGCTCACTCTCGAAATCAAGCATTTTACAGCAGGTTGGAGCAGCCTGTATCTCAGCACAGGAATAAGGTAGGGAAGAATTCTAAGGATCATTTTGACTGCCTCCAGAAGTTAGATCAGATGGCAAATTGGATTTGGTGCTAGGTCTTTCCCTTTAGGTTTTACCCCAACAATGTTTTCATTAGTTTCGCTCACTCTCGAAATCAAGCATTTTACAGCAGGTTGGAGCAGCCTGTATCTCAGCACAGGAATAAGGTAGGGAAGAATTCAAATACTCATTTTGACTGCCTCCAGAAGTTAGATCAGATGGCAAATTGGATTTGGTGCTAGGTCTTTCCCTTTAGGTTTTACCCCAACAATGTTTTCATTAGTTTCGCTCACTCTCGAAATCAAGCATTTTACAGCAGGTTGGAGCAGCCTGTATCTCAGCACAGGAATAAGGTAGGGAAGAATTCTAAGGATCATTTTGACTGCCTCCAGAAGTTAGATCAGATGGCAAATTGGATTTGGTGCTAGGTCTTTCCCTTTAGGTTTTACCCCAACAATGTTTTCATTAGTTTCGCTCACTCTCGAAATCAAGCATTTTACAGCAGGTTGGAGCAGCCTGTATCTCAGCACAGGAATAAGGTAGGGAAGAATTCTAAGGATCATTTTGACTGCCTCCAGAAGTTAGATCAGATGGCAAATTGGATTTGGTGCTAGGTCTTTCCCTTTAGGTTTTACCCCAACAATGTTTTCATTAGTTTCGCTCACTCTCGAAATCAAGCATTTTACAGCAGGTTGGAGCAGCCTGTATCTCAGCACAGGAATAAGGTAGGGAAGAATTCTAAGGCTCATTTTGACTGCCTCCAGAAGTTAGATCAGATGGCAAATTGGATTTGGTGCTAGGTCTTTCCCTTTAGGTTTTACCCCAACAATGTTTTCATTAGTTTTGCTCACTCTCGAAATCAAGCATTTTACAGCAGGTTGGAGCAGCCTGTATCTCAGCACAGGAATAAGGTAGGGAAGAATTCAAATACTCATTTTGACTGCCTCCAGAAGTTAGATCAGATGGCAAATTGGATTTGGTGCTAGGTCTTTCCCTTTAGGTTTTACCCCAACAATGTTTTCATTAGTTTCGCTCACTCTCGAAATCAAGCATTTTACAGCAGGTTGGAGCAGCCTGTATCTCAGCACAGGAATAAGGTAGGGAAGAATTCTAAGGATCATTTTGACTGCCTCCAGAAGTTAGATCAGATGGCAAATTGGATTTGGTGCTAGGTCTTTCCCTTTAGGTTTTACCCCAACAATGTTTTCATTAGTTTCGCTCACTCTCGAAATCAAGCATTTTACAGCAGGTTGGAGCAGCCTGTATCTCAGCACAGGAATAAGGTAGGGAAGAATTCTAAGGATCATTTTGACTGCCTCCAGAAGTTAGATCAGATGGCAAATTGGATTTGGTGCTAGGTCTTTCCCTTTAGGTTTTACCCCAACAATGTTTTCATTAGTTTCGCTCACTCTCGAAATCAAGCATTTTACAGCAGGTTGGAGCAGCCTGTATCTCAGCACAGGAATAAGGTAGGGAAGAATTCTAAGGATCATTTTGACTGCCTCCAGAAGTTAGATCAGATGGCAAATTGGATTTGGTGCTAGGCCTTTCCCTTTAGGTTTTACCCCAACAATGTTTTCATTAGTTTCGCTCACTCTCGAAATCAAGCATTTTACAGCAGGTTGGAGCAGCCTGTATCTCAGCACAGGAATAAGGTAGGGAAGAATTCTAAGGATCATTTTGACTGCCTCCAGAAGTTAGATCAGATGGCAAATTGGATTTGGTGCTAGGTCTTTCCCTTTAGGTTTTACCCCAACAATGTTTTCATTAGTTTCGCTCACTCTCGAAATCAAGCATTTTACAGCAGGTTGGAGCAGCCTGTATCTCAGCACAGGAATAAGGTAGGGAAGAATTCTAAAGATCATTTTGACTGCCTCCAGAAGTTAGATCAGATGGCAAATTGGATTTGGTGCTAGGTCTTTCCCTTTAGGTTTTACCCCAACAATGTTTTCATTAGTTTCGCTCACTCTCGAAATCAAGCATTTTACAGCAGGTTGGAGCAGCCTGTATCTCAGCACAGGAATAAGGTAGGGAAGAATTCAAATACTCATTTTGACTGCCTCCAGAAGTTAGATCAGATGGCAAATTGTATTTGGTGCTAGGTCTTTCCCTTTAGGTTTTACCCCAACAATGTTTTCATTAGTTTCGCTCACTCTCGAAATCAAGCATTTTACAGCAGGTTGGAGCAGCCTGTATCTCAGCACAGGAATAAGGTAGGGAAGAATTCTAAGGATCATTTTGACTGCCTCCAGAAGTTAGATCAGATGGCAAATTGGATTTGGTGCTAGGTCTTTCCCTTTAGGTTTTACCCCAACAATGTTTTCATTAGTTTCGCTCACTCTCGAAATCAAGCATTTTACAGCAGGTTGGAGCAGCCTGTATCTCAGCACAGGAATAAGGTAGGGAAGAATTCTAAGGATCATTTTGACTGCCTCCAGAAGTTAGATCAGATGGCAAATTGGATTTGGTGCTAGGTCTTTCCCTTTAGGTTTTACCCCAACAATGTTTTCATTAGTTTCGCTCACTCTCGAAATCAAGCATTTTACAGCAGGTTGGAGCAGCCTGTATCTCAGCACAGGAATAAGGTAGGGAAGAATTCAAATACTCATTTTGACTGCCTCCAGAAGTTAGATCAGATGTCCAATGCAATTTGGTGCTAGGCCTTTCCCTTTAGGTTTTACCCCAACAATGTTTTCATTAGTTTCGCTCACTCTCGAAATCAAGCATTTTACAGCAGGTTGGAGCAGCCTGTATCTCAGCACAGGAATAAGGTAGGGAAGAATTCAAATACTCATTTTGACTACCTCCAGAAGTTAGATCAGATGGCCAATGCAATTTGGTGCTAGGCCTTTCCCTTTAGGTTTTACCCCAACAATGTTTTCATTAGTTTCGCTCACTCTCGAAATCAAGCATTTTACAGCAGGTTGGAGCAGCCTGTATCTCAGCACAGGAATAAGGTAGGGAAGAATTCAAATACTCATTTTGACTGCCTCCAGAAGTTAGATCAGATGGCGAATTGGATTTGGTGCTAGGTCTTTCCCTTTAGGTTTTACCCCAACAATGTTTTCATTAGTTTCGCTCACTCTCGAAATCAAGCATTTTACAGCAGGTTGGAGCAGCCTGTATCTCAGCACAGGAATAAGGTAGGGAAGAATTCTAAGGATCATTTTGACTGCCTCCAGAAGTTAGATCAGATGGCAAATTGGATTTGGTGCTAGGCCTTTCCCTTTAGGTTTTACCCCAACAATGTTTTCATTAGTTTCGCTCACTCTCGAAATCAAGCATTTTACAGCAGGTTGGAGCAGCCTGTATCTCAGCACAGGAATAAGGTAGGGAAGAATTCTAAGGATCATTTTGACTGCCTCCAGAAGTTAGATCAGATGGCAAATTGGATTTGGTGCTAGGTCTTTCCCTTTAGGTTTTACCCCAACAATGTTTTCATTAGTTTCGCTCACTCTCGAAATCAAGCATTTTACAGCAGGTTGGAGCAGCCTGTATCTCAGCACAGGAATAAGGTAGGGAAGAATTCTAAGGATCATTTTGACTGCCTCCAGAAGTTAGATCAGATGGCAAATTGGATTTGGTGCTAGGTCTTTCCCTTTAGGTTTTACCCCAACAATGTTTTCATTAGTTTCGCTCACTCTCGAAATCAAGCATTTTACAGCAGGTTGGAGCAGCCTGTATCTCAGCACAGGAATAAGGTAGGGAAGAATTCTAAGGATCATTTTGACTGCCTCCAGAAGTTAGATCAGATGGCAAATTGGATTTGGTGCTAGGTCTTTCCCTTTAGGTTTTACCCCAACAATGTTTTCATTAGTTTCGCTCACTCTCGAAATCAAGCATTTTACAGCAGGTTGGAGCAGCCTGTATCTCAGCACAGGAATAAGGTAGGGAAGAATTCTAAGGATCATTTTGACTGCCTCCAGAAGTTAGATCAGATGGCAAATTGGATTTGGTGCTAGGTCTTTCCCTTTAGGTTTTACCCCAACAATGTTTTCATTAGTTTCGCTCACTCTCGAAATCAAGCATTTTACAGCAGGTTGGAGCAGCCTGTATCTCAGCACAGGAATAAGGTAGGGAAGAATTCAAATACTCATTTTGACTGCCTCCAGAAGTTAGATCAGATGTCCAATGCAATTTGGTGCTAGGCCTTTCCCTTTAGGTTTTACCCCAACAATGTTTTCATTAGTTTCGCTCACTCTCGAAATCAAGCATTTTACAGCAGGTTGGAGCAGCCTGTATCTCAGCACAGGAATAAGGTAGGGAAGAATTCTAAGGATCATTTTGACTGCCTCCAGAAGTTAGATCAGATGGCCAATGCAATTTGGTGCTAGGCCTTTCCCTTTAGGTTTTACCCCAACAATGTTTTCATTAGTTTCGCTCACTCTCGAAATCAAGCATTTTACAGCAGGTTGGAGCAGCCTGTATCTCAGCACAGGAATAAGGTAGGGAAGAATTCAAATACTCATTTTGACTGCCTCCAGAAGTTAGATCAGATGGCGAATTGGATTTGGTGCTAGGTCTTTCCCTTTAGGTTTTACCCCAACAATGTTTTCATTAGTTTCGCTCACTCTCGAAATCAAGCATTTTACAGCAGGTTGGAGCAGCCTGTATCTCAGCACAGGAATAAGGTAGGGAAGAATTCAAATACTCATTTTGACTGCCTCCAGAAGTTAGATCAGATGGCAAATTGGATTTGGTGCTAGGTCTTTCCCTTTAGGTTTTACCCCAACAATGTTTTCATTAGTTTCGCTCACTCTCGAAATCAAGCATTTTACAGCAGGTTGGAGCAGCCTGTATCTCAGCACAGGAATAAGGTAGGGAAGAATTCTAAGGATCATTTTGACTGCCTCCAGAAGTTAGATCAGATGGCAAATTGGATTTGGTGCTAGGTCTTTCCCTTTAGGTTTTACCCCAACAATGTTTTCATTAGTTTCGCTCACTCTCGAAATCAAGCATTTTACAGCAGGTTGGAGCAGCCTGTATCTCAGCACAGGAATAAGGTAGGGAAGAATTCTAAGGATCATTTTGACTGCCTCCAGAAGTTAGATCAGATGGCAAATTGGATTTGGTGCTAGGTCTTTCCCTTTAGGTTTTACCCCAACAATGTTTTCATTAGTTTCGCTCACTCTCGAAATCAAGCATTTTACAGCAGGTTGGAGCAGCCTGTATCTCAGCACAGGAATAAGGTAGGGAAGAATTCTAAGGATCATTTTGACTGCCTCCAGAAGTTAGATCAGATGGCAAATTGGATTTGGTGCTAGGCCTTTCCCTTTAGGTTTTACCCCAACAATGTTTTCATTAGTTTCGCTCACTCTCGAAATCAAGCATTTTACAGCAGGTTGGAGCAGCCTGTATCTCAGCACAGGAATAAGGTAGGGAAGAATTCTAAGGATCATTTTGACTGCCTCCAGAAGTTAGATCAGATGGCAAATTGGATTTGGTGCTAGGTCTTTCCCTTTAGGTTTTACCCCAACAATGTTTTCATTAGTTTCGCTCACTCTCGAAATCAAGCATTTTACAGCAGGTTGGAGCAGCCTGTATCTCAGCACAGGAATAAGGTAGGGAAGAATTCAAATACTCATTTTGACTGCCTCCAGAAGTTAGATCAGATGGCAAATTGGATTTGGTGCTAGGTCTTTCCCTTTAGGTTTTACCCCAACAATGTTTTCATTAGTTTCGCTCACTCTCGAAATCAAGCATTTTACAGCAGGTTGGAGCAGCCTGTATCTCAGCACAGGAATAAGGTAGGGAAGAATTCAAATACTCATTTTGACTGCCTCCAGAAGTTAGATCAGATGGCAAATTGGATTTGGTGGTAGGTCTTTCCCTTTAGGTTTTACCCCAACAATGTTTTCATTAGTTTCGCTCACTCTCGAAATCAAGCATTTTACAGCAGGTTGGAGCAGCCTGTATCTCAGCACAGGAATAAGGTAGGGAAGAATTCTAAGGATCATTTTGACTGCCTCCAGAAGTTAGATCAGATGGCAAATTGGATTTGGTGCTAGGTCTTTCCCTTTAGGTTTTACCCCAACAATGTTTTCATTAGTTTCGCTCACTCTCGAAATCAAGCATTTTACAGCAGGTTGGAGCAGCCTGTATCTCAGCACAGGAATAAGGTAGGGAAGAATTCTAAGGATCATTTTGACTGCCTCCAGAAGTTAGATCAGATGGCAAATTGGATTTGGTGCTAGGTCTTTCCCTTTAGGTTTTACCCCAACAATGTTTTCATTAGTTTCGCTCACTCTCGAAATCAAGCATTTTACAGCAGGTTGGAGCAGCCTGTATCTCAGCACAGGAATAAGGTAGGGAAGAATTCTAAGGATCATTTTGACTGCCTCCAGAAGTTAGATCAGATGGCAAATTGGATTTGGTGCTAGGTCTTTCCCTTTAGGTTTTACCCCAACAATGTTTTCATTAGTTTCGCTCACTCTCGAAATCAAGCATTTTACAGCAGGTTGGAGCAGCCTGTATCTCAGCACAGGAATAAGGTAGGGAAGAATTCAAATACTCATTTTGACTGCCTCCAGAAGTTAGATCAGATGGCAAATTGGATTTGGTGCTAGGTCTTTCCCTTTAGGTTTTACCCCAACAATGTTTTCATTAGTTTCGCTCACTCTCGAAATCAAGCATTTTACAGCAGGTTGGAGCAGCCTGTATCTCAGCACAGGAATAAGGTAGGGAAGAATTCTAAGGATCATTTTGACTGCCTCCAGAAGTTAGATCAGATGGCAAATTGGATTTGGTGCTAGGTCTTTCCCTTTAGGTTTTACCCCAACAATGTTTTCATTAGTTTCGCTCACTCTCGAAATCAAGCATTTTACAGCAGGTTGGAGCAGCCTGTATCTCAGCACAGGAATAAGGTAGGGAAGAATTCTAAGGATCATTTTGACTGCCTCCAGAAGTTAGATCAGATGGCAAATTGGATTTGGTGCTAGGCCTTTCCCTTTAGGTTTTACCCCAACAATGTTTTCATTAGTTTCGCTCACTCTCGAAATCAAGCATTTTACAGCAGGTTGGAGCAGCCTGTATCTCAGCACAGGAATAAGGTAGGGAAGAATTCTAAGGATCATTTTGACTGCCTCCAGAAGTTAGATCAGATGGCAAATTGAATTTGGTGCTAGGTCTTTCCCTTTAGGTTTTACCCCAACAATGTTTTCATTAGTTTCGCTCACTCTCGAAATCAAGCATTTTACAGCAGGTTGGAGCAGCCTGTATCTCAGCACAGGAATAAGGTAGGGAAGAATTCTAAGGATCATTTTGACTGCCTCCAGAAGTTAGATCAGATGGCAAATTGGATTTGGTGCTAGGTCTTTCCCTTTAGGTTTTACCCCAACAATGTTTTCATTAGTTTCGCTCACTCTCGAAATCAAGCATTTTACAGCAGGTTGGAGCAGCCTGTATCTCAGCACAGGAATAAGGTAGGGAAGAATTCAAATACTCATTTTGACTGCCTCCAGAAGTTAGATCAGATGTCCAATGCAAATTTGGTGCTAGGCCTTTCCCTTTAGGTTTTACCCCAACAATGTTTTCATTAGTTTCGCTCACTCTCGAAATCAAGCATTTTACAGCAGGTTGGAGCAGCCTGTATCTCAGCACAGGAATAAGGTAGGGAAGAATTCTAAGGATCATTTTGACTGCCTCCAGAAGTTAGATCAGATGGCAAATTGGATTTGGTGCTAGGTCTTTCCCTTTAGGTTTTTACCCCAACAATGTTTTCATTAGTTTCGCTCACTCTCGAAATCAAGCATTTTACAGCAGGTTGGAGCAGCCTGTATCTCAGCACAGGAATAAGGTAGGGAAGAATTCAAATACTCATTTTGACTGCCTCCAGAAGTTAGATCAGATGTCCAATGCAATTTGGTGCTAGGCCTTTCCCTTTAGGTTTTACCCCAACAATGTTTTCATTAGTTTCGCTCACTCTCGAAATCAAGCATTTTACAGCAGGTTGGAGCAGCCTGTATCTCAGCACAGGAATAAGGTAGGGAAGAATTCAAATACTCATTTTGACTGCCTCCAGAAGTTAGATCAGATGGCGAATTGGATTTGGTGCTAGGTCTTTCCCTTTAGGTTTTACCCCAACAATGTTTTCATTAGTTTCGCTCACTCTCGAAATCAAGCATTTTACAGCAGGTTGGAGCAGCCTGTATCTCAGCACAGGAATAAGGTAGGGAAGAATTCTAAGGATCATTTTGACTGCCTCCAGAAGTTAGATCAGATGGCAAATTGGATTTGGTGCTAGGCCTTTCCCTTTAGGTTTTACCCCAACAATGTTTTCATTAGTTTCGCTCACTCTCGAAATCAAGCATTTTACAGCAGGTTGGAGCAGCCTGTATCTCAGCACAGGAATAAGGTAGGGAAGAATTCTAAGGATCATTTTGACTGCCTCCAGAAGTTAGATCAGATGGCAAATTGGATTTGGTGCTAGGTCTTTCCCTTTAGGTTTTACCCCAACAATGTTTTCATTAGTTTCGCTCACTCTCGAAATCAAGCATTTTACAGCAGGTTGGAGCAGCCTGTATCTCAGCACAGGAATAAGGTAGGGAAGAATTCTAAGGATCATTTTGACTGCCTCCAGAAGTTAGATCAGATGGCAAATTGGATTTGGTGCTAGGTCTTTCCCTTTAGGTTTTACCCCAACAATGTTTTCATTAGTTTCGCTCACTCTCGAAATCAAGCATTTTACAGCAGGTTGGAGCAGCCTGTATCTCAGCACAGGAATAAGGTAGGGAAGAATTGTAAGGATCATTTTGACTGCCTCCAGAAGTTAGATCAGATGGCAAATTGGATTTGGTGCTAGGTCTTTCCCTTTAGGTTTTACCCCAACAATGTTTTCATTAGTTTCGCTCACTCTCGAAATCAAGCATTTTACAGCAGGTTGGAGCAGCCTGTATCTCAGCACAGGAATAAGGTAGGGAAGAATTCTAAGGATCATTTTGACTGCCTCCAGAAGTTAGATCAGATGGCAAATTGGATTTGGTGCTAGGTCTTTCCCTTTAGGTTTTACCCCAACAATGTTTTCATTAGTTTCGCTCACTCTCGAAATCAAGCATTTTTACAGCAGGTTGGAGCAGCCTGTATCTCAGCACAGGAATAAGGTAGGGAAGAATTCAAATACTCATTTTGACTGCCTCCAGAAGTTAGATCAGATGTCCAATGCAATTTGGTGCTAGGCCTTTCCCTTTAGGTTTTACCCCAACAATGTTTTCATTAGTTTCGCTCACTCTCGAAATCAAGCATTTTACAGCAGGTTGGAGCAGCCTGTATCTCAGCACAGGAATAAGGTAGGGAAGAATTCAAATACTCATTTTGACTGCCTCCAGAAGTTAGATCAGATGGCCAATGCAATTTGGTGCTAGGCCTTTCCCTTTAGGTTTTACCCCAACAATGTTTTCATTAGTTTCGCTCACTCTCGAAATCAAGCATTTTACAGCAGGTTGGAGCAGCCTGTATCTCAGCACAGGAATAAGGTAGGGAAGAATTCAAATACTCATTTTGACTGCCTCCAGAAGTTAGATCAGATGGCGAATTGGATTTGGTGCTAGGTCTTTCCCTTTAGGTTTTACCCCAACAATGTTTTCATTAGTTTCGCTCACTCTCGAAATCAAGCATTTTACAGCAGGTTGGAGCAGCCTGTATCTCAGCACAGGAATAAGGTAGGGAAGAATTCAAATACTCATTTTGAGTGCCTCCAGAAGTTAGATCAGATGGCGAATTGGATTTGGTGCTAGGTCTTTCCCTTTAGGTTTTACCCCAACAATGTTTTCATTAGTTTCGCTCACTCTCGAAATCAAGCATTTTACAGCAGGTTGGAGCAGCCTGTATCTCAGCACAGGAATAAGGTAGGGAAGAATTCTAAGGATCATTTTGACTGCCTCCAGAAGTTAGATCAGATGGCAAATTGGATTTGGTGCTAGGTCTTTCCCTTTAGGTTTTACCCCAACAATGTTTTCATTAGTTTCGCTCACTCTCGAAATCAAGCATTTTACAGCAGGTTGGAGCAGCCTGTATCTCAGCACAGGAATAAGGTAGGGAAGAATTCTAAGGATCATTTTGACTGCCTCCAGAAGTTAGATCAGATGGCAAATTGGATTTGGTGCTAGGTCTTTCCCTTTAGGTTTTACCCCAACAATGTTTTCATTAGTTTCGCTCACTCTCGAAATCAAGCATTTTACAGCAGGTTGGAGCAGCCTGTATCTCAGCACAGGAATAAGGTAGGGAAGAATTCTAAGGATCATTTTGACTGCCTCCAGAAGTTAGATCAGATGGCAAATTGGATTTGGTGCTAGGCCTTTCCCTTTAGGTTTTACCCCAACAATGTTTTCATTAGTTTCGCTCACTCTCGAAATCAAGCATTTTACAGCAGGTTGGAGCAGCCTGTATCTCAGCACAGGAATAAGGTAGGGAAGAATTCTAAGGATCATTTTGACTGCCTCCAGAAGTTAGATCAGATGGCAAATTGGATTTGGTGCTAGGTCTTTCCCTTTAGGTTTTACCCCAACAATGTTTTCATTAGTTTCGCTCACTCTCGAAATCAAGCATTTTACAGCAGGTTGGAGCAGCCTGTATCTCAGCACAGGAATAAGGTAGGGAAGAATTCAAATACTCATTTTGACTGCCTCCAGAAGTTAGATCAGATGGCAAATTGGATTTGGTGCTAGGTCTTTCCCTTTAGGTTTTACCCCAACAATGTTTTCATTAGTTTCGCTCACTCTCGAAATCAAGCATTTTACAGCAGGTTGGAGCAGCCTGTATCTCAGCACAGGAATAAGGTAGGGAAGAATTCAAATACTCATTTTGACTGCCTCCAGAAGTTAGATCAGATGGCAAATTGGATTTGGTGCTAGGTCTTTCCCTTTAGGTTTTACCCCAACAATGTTTTCATTAGTTTCGCTCACTCTCGAAATCAAGCATTTTACAGCAGGTTGGAGCAGCCTGTATCTCAGCACAGGAATAAGGTAGGGAAGAATTCTAAGGATCATTTTGACTGCCTCCAGAAGTTAGATCAGATGGCAAATTGGATTTGGTGCTAGGTCTTTCCCTTTAGGTTTTACCCCAACAATGTTTTCATTAGTTTCGCTCACTCTCGAAATCAAGCATTTTACAGCAGGTTGGAGCAGCCTGTATCTCAGCACAGGAATAAGGTAGGGAAGAATTCTAAGGATCATTTTGACTGCCTCCAGAAGTTAGATCAGATGGCAAATTGGATTTGGTGCTAGGTCTTTCCCTTTAGGTTTTACCCCAACAATGTTTTCATTAGTTTCGCTCACTCTCGAAATCAAGCATTTTACAGCAGGTTGGAGCAGCCTGTATCTCAGCACAGGAATAAGGTAGGGAAGAATTCTAAGGATCATTTTGACTGCCTCCAGAAGTTAGATCAGATGGCAAAATTGGATTTGGTGCTAGGTCTTTCCCTTTAGGTTTTACCCCCAACAATGTTTTCATTAGTTTCGCTCACTCTCGAAATCAAGCATTTTACAGCAGGTTGGAGCAGCCTGTATCTCAGCACAGGAATAAGGTAGGGAAGAATTCTAAGGCTCATTTTGACTGCCTCCAGAAGTTAGATCAGATGGCAAATTGGATTTGGTGCTAGGTCTTTCCCTTTAGGTTTTACCCCAACAATGTTTTCATTAGTTTTGCTCACTCTCGAAATCAAGCATTTTACAGCAGGTTGGAGCAGCCTGTATCTCAGCACAGGAATAAGGTAGGGAAGAATTCAAATACTCATTTTGACTGCCTCCAGAAGTTAGATCAGATGGCAAATTGGATTTGGTGCTAGGTCTTTCCCTTTAGGTTTTACCCCAACAATGTTTTCATTAGTTTCGCTCACTCTCGAAATCAAGCATTTTACAGCAGGTTGGAGCAGCCTGTATCTCAGCACAGGAATAAGGTAGGGAAGAATTCTAAGGATCATTTTGACTGCCTCCAGAAGTTAGATCAGATGGCAAATTGGATTTGGTGCTAGGTCTTTCCCTTTAGGTTTTACCCCAACAATGTTTTCATTAGTTTCGCTCACTCTCGAAATCAAGCATTTTACAGCAGGTTGGAGCAGCCTGTATCTCAGCACAGGAATAAGGTAGGGAAGAATTCTAAGGATCATTTTGACTGCCTCCAGAAGTTAGATCAGATGGCAAATTGGATTTCGTGCTAGGTCTTTCCCTTTAGGTTTTACCCCAACAATGTTTTCATTAGTTTCGCTCACTCTCGAAATCAAGCATTTTACAGCAGGTTGGAGCAGCCTGTATCTCAGCACAGGAATAAGGTAGGGAAGAATTCTAAGGATCATTTTGACTGCCTCCAGAAGTTAGATCAGATGGCAAATTGGATTTGGTGCTAGGCCTTTCCCTTTAGGTTTTACCCCAACAATGTTTTCATTAGTTTCGCTCACTCTCGAAATCAAGCATTTTACAGCAGGTTGGAGCAGCCTGTATCTCAGCACAGGAATAAGGTAGGGAAGAATTCTAAGGATCATTTTGACTGCCTCCAGAAGTTAGATCAGATGGCAAATTGGATTTGGTGCTAGGTCTTTCCCTTTAGGTTTTACCCCAACAATGTTTTCATTAGTTTCGCTCACTCTCGAAATCAAGCATTTTACAGCAGGTTGGAGCAGCCTGTATCTCAGCACAGGAATAAGGTAGGGAAGAATTCTAAGGATCATTTTGACTGCCTCCAGAAGTTAGATCAGATGGCAAATTGGATTTGGTGCTAGGTCTTTCCCTTTAGGTTTTACCCCAACAATGTTTTCATTAGTTTCGCTCACTCTCGAAATCAAGCATTTTACAGCAGGTTGGAGCAGCCTGTATCTCAGCACAGGAATAAGGTAGGGAAGAATTCTAAGGATCATTTTGACTGCCTCCAGAAGTTAGATCAGATGGCAAATTGGATTTGGTGCTAGGTCTTTCCCTTTAGGTTTTACCCCAACAATGTTTTCATTAGTTTCGCTCACTCTCGAAATCAAGCATTTTACAGCAGGTTGGAGCAGCCTGTATCTCAGCACAGGAATAAGGTAGGGAAGAATTCTAAGGATCATTTTGACTGCCTCCAGAAGTTAGATCAGATGGCAAATTGGATTTGGTGCTAGGTCTTTCCCTTTAGGTTTTACCCCAACAATGTTTTCATTAGTTTCGCTCACTCTCGAAATCAAGCATTTTACAGCAGGTTGGAGCAGCCTGTATCTCAGCACAGGAATAAGGTAGGGAAGAATTCTAAGGATCATTTTGACTGCCTCCAGAAGTTAGATCAGATGGCAAATTGGATTTGGTGCTAGGTCTTTCCTTTTAGGTTTTACCCCAACAATGTTTTCATTAGTTTCGCTCACTCTCGAAATCAAGCATTTTACAGCAGGTTGGAGCAGCCTGTATCTCAGCACAGGAATAAGGTAGGGAAGAATTCTAAGGATCATTTTGACTGCCTCCAGAAGTTAGATCAGATGGCAAATTGGATTTGGTGCTAGGTCTTTCCCTTTAGGTTTTACCCCAACAATGTTTTCATTAGTTTCGCTCACTCTCGAAATCAAGCATTTTACAGCAGGTTGGAGCAGCCTGTATCTCAGCACAGGAATAAGGTAGGGAAGAATTCTAAGGATCATTTTGACTGCCTCCAGAAGTTAGATCAGATGGCAAATTGGATTTGGTGCTAGGTCTTTCCCTTTAGGTTTTACCCCAACAATGTTTTCATTAGTTTCGCTCACTCTCGAAATCAAGCATTTTACAGCAGGTTGGAGCAGCCTGTATCTCAGCACAGGAATAAGGTAGGGAAGAATTCAAATACTCATTTTGACTGCCTCCAGAAGTTAGATCAGATGGCAAATTGTATTTGGTGCTAGGTCTTTCCCTTTAGGTTTTACCCCAACAATGTTTTCATTAGTTTCGCTCACTCTCGAAATCAAGCATTTTACAGCAGGTTGGAGCAGCCTGTATCTCAGCACAGGAATAAGGTAGGGAGGAATTCAAATACTCATTTTGACTGCCTCCAGAAGTTAGATCAGATGTCCAATGCAATTTGGTGCTAGGCCTTTCCCTTTAGGTTTTACCCCAACAATGTTTTCATTAGTTTCGCTCACATCTCGAAATCAAGCATTTTACAGCAGGTTGGAGCAGCCTGTATCTCAGCACAGGAATAAGGTAGGGAAGAATTCAAATACTCATTTTGACTGCCTCCAGAAGTTAGATCAGATGGCCAATGCAATTTGGTGCTAGGCCTTTCCCTTTAGGTTTTACCCCAACAATGTTTTCATTAGTTTCGCTCACTCTCGAAATCAAGCATTTTACAGCAGGTTGGAGCAGCCTGTATCTCAGCACAGGAATAAGGTAGGGAAGAATTCTAAGGATCATTTTGACTGCCTCCAGAAGTTAGATCAGATGGCAAATTGGATTTGGTGCTAGGTCTTTCCCTTAGGTTTTTACCCCAACAATGTTTTCATTAGTTTCGCTCACTCTCGAAATCAAGCATTTTTTACAGCAGGTTGGAGCAGCCTGTATCTCAGCACAGGAATAAGGTAGGGAAGAATTCTAAGGATCATTTTGACTGCCTCCAGAAGTTAGATCAGATGGCAAATTGGATTTGGTGCTAGGTCTTTCCCTTTAGGTTTTACCCCCAACAATGTTTTCATTAGTTTCGCTCACTCTCGAAATCAAGCATTTTACAGCAGGTTGGAGCAGCCTGTATCTCAGCACAGGAATAAGGTAGGGAAGAATTCAAATACTCATTTTGACTGCCTCCAGAAGTTAGATCAGATGGCAAATTGGATTTGGTGCTAGGTCTTTCCCTTTAGGTTTTACCCCAACAATGTTTTCATTAGTTTCGCTCACTCTCGAAATCAAGCATTTTACAGCAGGTTGGAGCAGCCTGTATCTCAGCACAGGAATAAGGTAGGGAAGAATTCTAAGGATCATTTTGACTGCCTCCAGAAGTTAGATCAGATGGCAAATTGGATTTGGTGCTAGGTCTTTCCCTTTAGGTTTTACCCCAACAATGTTTTCATTAGTTTCGCTCACTCTCGAAATCAAGCATTTTACAGCAGGTTGGAGCAGCCTGTATCTCAGCACAGGAATAAGGTAGGGAAGAATTCAAATACTCATTTTGACTGCCTCCAGAAGTTAGATCAGATGTCCAATGTAATTTGGTGCTAGGCCTTTCCCTTTAGGTTTTACCCCAACAATGTTTTCATTAGTTTCGCTCACTCTCGAAATCAAGCATTTTACAGCAGGTTGGAGCAGCCTGTATCTCAGCACAGGAATAAGGTAGGGAAGAATTCAAATACTCATTTTGACTGCCTCCAGAAGTTAGATCAGATGGCCAATGCAATTTGGTGCTAGGCCTTTCCCTTTAGGTTTTACCCCAACAATGTTTTCATTAGTTTCGCTCACTCTCGAAATCAAGCATTTTACAGCAGGTTGGAGCAGCCTGTATCTCAGCACAGGAATAAGGTAGGGAAGAATTCTAAGGATCATTTTGACTGCCTCCAGAAGTTAGATCAGATGGCAAATTGGATTTGGTGCTAGGTCTTTCCCTTTAGGTTTTACCCCAACAATGTTTTCATTAGTTTCGCCTCACTCTCGAAATCAAGCATTTTACAGCAGGTTGGAGCAGCCTGTATCTCAGCACAGGAATAAGGTAGGGAAGAATTCTAAGGATCATTTTGACTGCCTCCAGAAGTTAGATCAGATGGCAAATTGGATTTGGTGCTAGGTCTTTCCCTTTAGGTTTTACCCCAACAATGTTTTCATTAGTTTCGCTCACTCTCGAAATCAAGCATTTTACAGCAGGTTGGAGCAGCCTGTATCTCAGCACAGGAATAAGGTAGGGAAGAATTCTAAGGATCATTTTGACTGCCTCCAGGAGTTAGATCAGATGGCAAATTGGATTTGGTGCTAGGTCTTTCCCTTTAGGTTTTACCCCAACAATGTTTTCATTAGTTTCGCTCACTCTCGAAATCAAGCATTTTACAGCAGGTTGGAGCAGCCTGTATCTCAGCACAGGAATAAGGTAGGGAAGAATTCTAAGGATCATTTTGACTGCCTCCAGAAGTTAGATCAGATGGCAAATTGGATTTGGTGCTAGGTCTTTCCCTTTAGGTTTTACCCCAACAATGTTTTCATTAGTTTCGCTCACTCTCGAAATCAAGCATTTTACAGCAGGTTGGAGCAGCCTGTATCTCAGCACAGGAATAAGGTAGGGAAGAATTCTAAGGATCATTTTGACTGCCTCCAGAAGTTAGATCAGATGGCAAATTGGATTTGGTGCTAGGTCTTTCCCTTTAGGTTTTACCCCAACAATGTTTTCATTAGTTTCGCTCACTCTCGAAATCAAGCATTTTACAGCAGGTTGGAGCAGCCTGTATCTCAGCACAGGAATAAGGTAGGGAAGAATTCTAAGGATCATTTTGACTGCCTCCAGAAGTTAGATCAGATGGCAAATTGGATTTGGTGCTAGGTCTTTCCCTTTAGGTTTTACCCCAACAATGTTTTCATTAGTTTCGCTCACTCTCGAAATCAAGCATTTTACAGCAGGTTGGAGCAGCCTGTATCTCAGCACAGGAATAAGGTAGGGAAGAATTCTAAGGATCATTTTGACTGCCTCCAGAAGTTAGATCAGATGGCAAATTGGATTTGGTGCTAGGTCTTTCCCTTTAGGTTTTACCCCAACAATGTTTTCATTAGTTTCGCTCACTCTCGAAATCAAGCATTTTACAGCAGGTTGGAGCAGCCTGTATCTCAGCACAGGAATAAGGTAGGGAAGAATTCTAAGGATCATTTTGACTGCCTCCAGAAGTTAGATCAGATGGCAAATTGGATTTGGTGCTAGGTCTTTCCCTTTAGGTTTTACCCCAACAATGTTTTCATTAGTTTCGCTCACTCTCGAAATCAAGCATTTTACAGCAGGTTGGAGCAGCCTGTATCTCAGCACAGGAATAAGGTAGGGAAGAATTCTAAGGATCATTTTGACTGCCTCCAGAAGTTAGATCAGATGGCAAATTGGATTTGGTGCTAGGTCTTTCCCTTTAGGTTTTACCCCAACAATGTTTTCATTAGTTTCGCTCACTCATCGAAATCAAGCATTTTACAGCAGGTTGGAGCAGCCTGTATCTCAGCACAGGAATAAGGTAGGGAAGAATTCTAAGGATCATTTTGACTGCCTCCAGAAGTTAGATCAGATGGCAAATTGGATTTGGTGCTAGGTCTTTCCCTTTAGGGTTTTACCCCAACAATGTTTTCATTAGTTTCGCTCACTCTCGAAATCAAGCATTTTACAGCAGGTTGGAGCAGCCTGTATCTCAGCACAGGAATAAGGTAGGGAAGAATTCAAATACTCATTTTGACTGCCTCCAGAAGTTAGATCAGATGGCCAATGCAATTTGGTGCTAGGCCTTTCCCTTTAGGTTTTACCCCAACAATGTTTTCATTAGTTTCGCTCACTCTCGAAATCAAGCATTTTACAGCAGGTTGGAGCAGCCTGTATCTCAGCACAGGAATAAGGTAGGGAAGAATTCAAATACTCATTTTGACTGCCTCCAGAAGTTAGATCAGATGGCCAATGGAATTTGGTGCTAGGTCTTTCCCTTTAGGTTTTACCCCAACAATGTTTTCATTAGTTTCGCTCACTCTCGAAATCAAGCATTTTACAGCAGGTTGGAGCAGCCTGTATCTCAGCACAGGAATAAGGTGAGGAAGAATTCTAAGGATCATTTTGACTGCCTCCAGAAGTTAGATCAGATGGCAAATTGGATTTGGTGCTAGGTCTTTCCCTTTAGGTTTTACCCCAACAATGTTTTCATTAGTTTCGCTCACTCTCGAAATCAAGCATTTTACAGCAGGTTGGAGCAGCCTGTATCTCAGCACAGGAATAAGGTAGGGAAGAATTCTAAGGATCATTTTGACTGCCTCCAGAAGTTAGATCAGATGGCAAATTGGATTTGGTGCTAGGTCTTTCCCTTTAGGTTTTACGCCAACAATGTTTTCATTAGTTTCGCTCACTCTCAAAATCAAGCATTTTACAGCAGGTTGGAGCAGCCTGTATCTCAGCACAGGAATAAGGTAGGGAAGAATTCTAAGGATCATTTTGACTGCCTCCAGAAGTTAGATCAGATGGCAAATTGGATTTGGTGCTAGGTCTTTCCCTTTAGGTTTTACCCCAACAATGTTTTCATTAGTTTCGCTCACTCTCGAAATCAAGCATTTTACAGCAGGTTGGAGCAGCCTGTATCTCAGCACAGGAATAAGGTGAGGAAGAATTCTAAGGATCATTTTGACTGCCTCCAGAAGTTAGATCAGATGGCAAATTGGATTTGGTGCTAGGTCTTTCCCTTTAGGTTTTACCCCAACAATGTTTTCATTAGTTTCGCTCACTCTCGAAATCAAGCATTTTACAGCAGGTTGGAGCAGCCTGTATCTCAGCACAGGAATAAGGTAGGGAAGAATTCTAAGGATCATTTTGACTGCCTCCAGAAGTTAGATCAGATGGCAAATTGGATTTGGTGCTAGGTCTTTCCCTTTAGGTTTTACGCCAACAATGTTTTCATTAGTTTCGCTCACTCTCAAAATCAAGCATTTTACAGCAGGTTGGAGCAGCCTGTATCTCAGCACAGGAATAAGGTAGGGAAGAATTCTAAGGATCATTTTGACTGCCTCCAGAAGTTAGATCAGATGGCCAATGCAATTTGGTGCTAGGCCTTTCCCTTTAGGTTTTACCCCAACAATGTTTTCATTAGTTTCGCTCACTCTCGAAATCAAGCATTTTACAGCAGGTTGGAGCAGCCTGTATCTCAGCACAGGAATAAGGTAGGGAAGAATTCAAATACTCATTTTGACTGCCTCCAGAAGTTAGATCAGATGGCCAATGGAATTTGGTGCTAGGTCTTTCCCTTTAGGTTTTACCCCAACAATGTTTTCATTAGTTTCGCTCACTCTCGAAATCAAGCATTTTACAGCAGGTTGGAGCAGCCTGTATCTCAGCACAGGAATAAGGTGAGGAAGAATTCTAAGGATCATTTTGACTGCCTCCAGAAGTTAGATCAGATGGCAAATTGGATTTGGTGCTAGGTCTTTCCCTTTAGGTTTTACCCCAACAATGTTTTCATTAGTTTCGCTCACTCTCGAAATCAAGCATTTTACAGCAGGTTGGAGCAGCCTGTATCTCAGCACAGGAATAAGGTAGGGAAGAATTCTAAGGATCATTTTGACTGCCTCCAGAAGTTAGATCAGATGGCAAATTGGATTTGGTGCTAGGTCTTTCCCTTTAGGTTTTACGCCAACAATGTTTTCATTAGTTTCGCTCACTCTCAAAATCAAGCATTTTACAGCAGGTTGGAGCAGCCTGTATCTCAGCACAGGAATAAGGTAGGGAAGAATTCTAAGGATCATTTTGACTGCCTCCAGAAGTTAGATCAGATGGCAAATTGGATTTGGTGCTAGGTCTTTCCCTTTAGGTTTTACCCCAACAATGTTTTCATTAGTTTCGCTCACTCTCGAAATCAAGCATTTTACAGCAGGTTGGAGCAGCCTGTATCTCAGCACAGGAATAAGGTAGGGAAGAATTCAAATACTCATTTTGACTGCCTCCAGAAGTTAGATCAGATGGCAAATTGGATTTGGTGCTAGGTCTTTCCCTTTAGGTTTTACCCCAACAATGTTTTCATTAGTTTCGCTCACTCTCGAAATCAAGCATTTTACAGCAGGTTGGAGCAGCCTGTATCTCAGCACAGGAATAAGGTAGGGAAGAATTCTAAGGATCATTTTGACTGCCTCCAGAAGTTAGATCAGATGGCAAATTGGATTTGGTGCTAGGTCTTTCCCTTTAGGTTTTACCCCAACAATGTTTTTCATTAGTTTCGCTCACTCTCGAAATCAAGCATTTTACAGCAGGTTGGAGCAGCCTGTATCTCAGCACAGGAATAAGGTAGGGAAGAATTCTAAGGATCATTTTGACTGCCTCCAGAAGTTAGATCAGATGGCAAATTGGATTTGGTGCTAGGTCTTTCCCTTTAGGTTTTACCCCAACAATGTTTTTCATTAGTTTCGCTCACTCTCGAAATCAAGCATTTTACAGCAGGTTGGAGCAGCCTGTATCTCAGCACAGGAATAAGGTAGGGAAGAATTCTAAGGATCATTTTGACTGCCTCCAGAAGTTAGATCAGATGGCCAATGGAATTTGGTGCTAGGTCTTTCCCTTTAGGTTTTACCCCAACAATGTTTTCATTAGTTTCGCTCACTCTCGAAATCACGCATTTTACAGCAGGTTGGAGCAGCCTGTATCTCAGCACAGGAATAAGGTAGGGAAGAATTCTAAGGATCATTTTGACTGCCTCCAGAAGTTAGATCAGATGGCAAATTGGATTTGGTGCTAGGTCTTTCCCTTTAGGTTTTACCCCAACAATGTTTTCATTAGTTTCACTCACTCTCGAAATCAAGCATTTTACAGCAGGTTGGAGCAGCCTGTATCTCAGCACAGGAATAAGGTAGGGAAGAATTCTAAGGATCATTTTGACTGCCTCCAGAAGTTAGATCAGATGGCAAATTGGATTTGGTGCTAGGTCTTTCCCTTTAGGTTTTACCCCAACAATGTTTTCATTAGTTTCGCTCACTCTCGAAATCAAGCATTTTACAGCAGGTTGGAGCAGCCTGTATCTCAGCACAGGAATAAGGTAGGGAAGAATTCAAATACTCATTTTGACTGCCTCCAGAAGTTAGATCAGATGGCCAATGCAATTTGGTGCTAGGCCTTTCCCTTTAGGTTTTACCCCAACAATGTTTTCATTAGTTTCGCTCACTCTCGAAATCAAGCATTTTACAGCAGGTTGGAGCAGCCTGTATCTCAGCACAGGAATAAGGTAGGGAAGAATTCTAAGGATCATTTTGACTGCCCTCCAGAAGTTAGATCAGGTGGCAAATTGGATTTGGTGCTAGGTCTTTCCCTTTAGGTTTTACCCCAACAATGTTTTCATTAGTTTCACTCACTCTCGAAATCAAGCATTTTACAGCAGGTTGGAGCAGCCTGTATCTCAGCACAGGAATAAGGTAGGGAAGAATTCTAAGGATCATTTTGACTGCCTCCAGAAGTTAGATCAGATGGCAAATTGGATTTGGTGCTAGGTCTTTCCCTTTAGGTTTTACCCCAACAATGTTTTCATTAGTTTCGCTCACTCTCGAAATCAAGCATTTTACAGCAGGTTGGAGCAGCCTGTATCTCAGCACAGGAATAAGGTAGGGAAGAATTCAAATACTCATTTTGACTGCCTCCAGAAGTTAGATCAGATGGCAAATTGGATTTGGTGCTAGGTCTTTCCCTTTAGGTTTTACCCCAACAATGTTTTCATTAGTTTCGCTCACTCTCGAAATCAAGCATTTTACAGCAGGTTGGAGCAGCCTGTATCTCAGCACAGGAATAAGGTAGGGAAGAATTCAAATACTCATTTTGACTGCCTCCAGAAGTTAGATCAGATGGCAAATTGGATTTGGTGCTAGGCCTTTCCCTTT